>NC_059198.1:22098157-22223157 GCF_020615455.1 Coregonus clupeaformis | reverse complement strand
GGGCCATGCAATGTTCATGTATAAGTCACTCTGGGCCTTGCCTTGTATTAATGAGAGAAATTACACTTTCTGTCTCCTGCCAATGCTTTGAACTTTGGCACAAATGGTGTGAGAGCAACTCTGAGACACTGGTGCAGGTGAGCCTGGTGCGGTATTTGTGCCGCATGCACCATCTTTCATCAGAAAGTGACAGGGTCACAGTCACCAGCCTGCTCCTTCAAAGCCACATTTTCTTCCATGAGCTCATCTTTTTGTTTACCTTAAAGTAAGGTGTCAGCAACTTCACACATGCATGATTTTACCATCTCACCGTCTGAAAATGTTTTTTTTTGTGTTATCCCAAACCCCAAGCTATCCTCAATGAACACTCCATTGTGCTAGTTGGGTGTGAAAGCCAAACCTTGACCCTGAAAATATATATATATATACAGTGGGGAAAAAAAGTATTTAGTCAGCCACCAATTGTGCAAGTTCTCCCACTTAAAAAGATGAGAGAGGCCTGTAATTTTCATCATAGGTACACGTCAACTATGACAGACAAAATGAGAAAAAAATTTCTTCTGAAAATCACATTGTAGGATTTTTAATGAATTTATTTGCAAATTATGGTGGAAAATAAGTATTTGGTCAATAACAAAAGTTTCTCAATACTTTGTTATATACCCTTTGTTGGCAATGACACAGGTCAAACGTTTTCTGTAAGTCTTCACAAGGTTTTCACACACTGTTGCTGGTATTTTGGCCCATTCCTCCATGCAGATCTCCTCTAGAGCAGTGATGTTTTGGGGCTGTCGCTGGGCAACACGGACTTTCAACTCACTCCAAAGATTTTCTATGGGGTTGAGATCTGGAGACTGGCTAGGCCACTCCAGGACCTTGAAATGCTTCTTACGAAGCCACTCCTTCGTTGCCCGGGCGGTGTGTTTGGGATCATTGTCATGCTGAAAGACCCAGCCACGTTTCATCTTCAATGCCCTTACTGATGGAAGGAGGTTTTCACTCAAAATCTCACGATACATGGCCCCATTCATTCTTTCCTTTACACGGATCAGTCGTCCTGGTCCCTTTGCAGAAAACAGCCCCAAAGAATGATGTTTCCACCCCCATGCTTCACAGTAGGTATGGTGTTCTTTGGATGCAACTCAGCATTCTTTGTCCTCCAAACACGACGAGTTGAGTTTTTACCAAAAAGTTCTATTTTGGTTTCATCTGACCATATGACATTCTCCCAATCCTCTTCTGGATCATCCAAATGCACTCTAGCAAACTT
Organism: Coregonus clupeaformis; assembly: GCF_020615455.1. Lineage (NCBI taxonomy): Eukaryota > Metazoa > Chordata > Actinopteri > Salmoniformes > Salmonidae > Coregonus > Coregonus clupeaformis. Next base: position 22,221,887 of record NC_059198.1, on the reverse strand, counting down.
CAGACGGGCCTGGACATGTACTGGCTTAAGCAGGGGGACACGTCTGGCACTGCAGGATTTGAGTCCCTGGCGGCGTAGTGTGTTACTGATGATAGGCTTTGTTACTTTGGTCCCAGCTCTCTGCAGGTCATTCACTAGGTCCCCCTGTGTGGTTCTAGGATTTTGCTCACCGTTCTTGTGATCATTTTGAACCCACGGGGGTGAGATCATGTGGAGCCCCAGATCGAGGGAGATTATCAGTGGTCTTGTATGTCTTCCATTTCCTAATAATTGCTCCCACAGTTGATTTCTTCAAACCAAGCTGCTTACCTATTGCAGATTCAGTCTTCCCAGCCTGGTGCAGGTCTACAATTTTGTTTCTGGTGTCCTTTGACAGCTCTTTGGTCTTGGCCATAGTGGAGTTTGGAGTGTGACTGTTTGAGGTTGTGGACAGGTGTCCTTTATACTGATAACAAGTTCAAACAGGTGCCATTAATACAGGTAACGAGTGGAGGACAGAGGAGCCTCTTAAAGAAGTTGTTACAGGTCTGTGAGAGCCAGATATCTTGCTTGTTTGTAGGTGACCAAATACTTATTTTCCACCATAATTTGCAAATAAATTCATTAAAAATCTTACAATGGATTTTTTTATCTCGATTTGTCTGTCATAGTTGACGTATACCTATGATGAAAATTACAGGCCTCTCTCATCTTTTTAAGTGGGAGAACTTGCACAATTGGTGGCTGACTAAATACTTTTTTTCCCCACTGTATATATCGGCCAATATCGAATCTCCCATTCTTTAAAATGTTTTGGGGAAAAAGCTGTTGCTCAGCAACTCACTGCCTTCTTGAAGAGAAATAATGTATACGAAACGCTCCAGTCTGGCTTCAGACCCTATTATAGTACTGACACTGCACTCGTGAAGGTGGTAAATCACCTTTTAATGGCGTCAGACCAAGGCTCTGCATCTGTCCTTGTGCTCCTAGACCTAAGTGCTGTTTTAGACACCATCCATCACCACATTCTTTTGCAGGTATTAAAAACCCTAACTGGTCTACACCGACAAGTTCTTCTGCATTGCTTGCTGTTTGCATTGCTAGGGTTTCTGTTTAAGGACATTGTGACATCTGCTAATGTAAAAAGGGCTTTATAAATACATTTGTGAAATGTCAGAATAATAGTAGAGATAATGATTTATTTCAGCTATTATTTCTTTCATCACATTCCCAGTGGGTCAGAAGTTTACATACACTCAATTAGTATTTGGTAGCATTGCCTTTAAATTGTTTAACTTGGGTCAAACATTTCAGGTAGCCTTCCACAACCTTCCCACAATAAGTTGGGTGAATTTGTAAATAATTGTTGGAAAAATTACTTGTGACATGCACAAAGTAGATGTCCTTTGTGGAGTGGTTGAAAAACGAGTTTTAATGACTCCAACCTAAGTGTATGTCAACTTCCGACTTCAACTGTAGGTGCATGAATGGTAAGATTGCATCACGTTGCATAACCAGTGTTCTAACTGCCATTACACCCCCCCCGCACGCACGCCCACACACACACACACACACACACACACACACACACACACACACACACACATTCCCTGTGTGGAGGAGGACTGATATAAGAAGATGTGGTAGGCTATAAACAGGTCTAGCAGCATGTTAAATCAGCCACTTTCACCTGACTCCATGACATGAAACTGATCCAACCCAAACCTCTGTCAGAATCCTTCAGTCTGACCTCCCATCTAGTTGGACTGTATTTTATTTTGTAATTTAACAGGGAAGACATATTGAGACCTAGGTCTCTTTTACAAATGTGCCCTGAATAATACAATATAAAAATACACATTATACAAAACAAATATATATATATATATATATATACAGTGGGGGAAAAAAGTATTTAGTCAGCCACCAATTGTGCAAGTTCTCCCACTTAAAAAGAGAGGTACACGTCAACTATGACAGACAAATTGAGAAAAAAAAATCCAGAAAATTACATTGATTTTTAATGAATTTATTTGCAAATTATGGTGGAAAATAAGTATTTGGTCACCTACAAACAAGCAAGATCTCTGGCTCTCACAGACCTGTAACTTCTTCTTTAAGAGGCTCCTCTGTCCTCCACTCGTTACCTGTATTAATGGCACCTGTTTGAACTTGTTATCAGTATAAAAGACACCTGTCCACAACCTCAAACAGTCACACTCCAAACTCCACTATGGCCAAGACCAAAGAGCTGTCAAAGGACACCAGAAACAAAATTGTAGACCTGCACCAGGCTGGGAAGACTGAATCTGCAATAGGTAAGCAGCTTGGTTTGAAGAAATCAACTGTGGGAGCAATTATTAGGAAATGGAAGACATACAAGACCACTGATAATCTCCCCTCGATCTGGGGCTCCACGCAAGATCTCACCCCGTGGGGTCAAAATGATCACAAGAACGGTGAGCAAAAATCCCAGAACCACACGGGGGACCTAGTGAATGACCTGCAGAGAGCTGGGACCAAAGTAACAAAGCCTACCATCAGTAACACACTACGCCGCCAGGGACTCAAATCCTGCAGTGCCAGACGTGTCCCCCTGCTTAAGCCAGTACATGTCCAGGCCCGTCTGAAGTTTGCTAGAGTGCATTTGGATGATCCAGAAGAGGATTGGGAGAATGTCATATGGTCAGATGAAACCAAAATATAACTTTTTGGTAAAAGCTCTACTCGTCGTGTTTGGAGGACAAAGAATGCTGAGTTGCATCCAAACAACACCATACCTACTGTGAAGCATGGGGGTGGAAACATCATGCTTTGGGGCTGTTTTTCTGCAATGGGACCAGGACGACTGATCCGTGTAAAGGAAAGAATGAATGGGGCCATGTATCGTGAGATTTTGAGTGAAAACCTCCTTCCATCAGCAAGGGCATTGAAGATGAAACGTGGCTGGGTCTTTCAGCATGACAATGATCCCAAACACACCGCCCGGGCAACAAAGGAGTGGCTTCGTAAGAAGCATTTCAAGGTCCTGGAGTAGCCTAGCCAGTCTCCAGATCTCAACCCCATAGAAAATCTTTGGAGGGAGTTGAAAGTTTGTGTTGCCCAGCGACAGCCCCAAAACATCACTGCTCTAGAGGAGATCTGCATGGAGGAATGGGCCAAAATACCAGCAACAGTGTGTGAAAACCTTGTGAAGACTTACAGAAAACGTTTGACCTGTGTCATTGCCAACAAAGGGTATATAACAAAGTATTGAGAAACTTTTGTTATTGACCAAATACTTATTTTCCACCATAATTTGCAAATAAAATCATAAAAAATCCTACAATGTGATTTTCTGGAATTTTTTTTCTCATTTTGTCTATCATAGTTGACGTGTACCTATGATGAAAATTACAGGCCTCTCTCATCTTTTTAAGTGGGAGAACATGCACAATTGGTGGCTGACTAAATACTTTTTTTCCCCACTGTATATATATATATATATATATATATATATATATACACACACACATTAAAATACAGAAACACAGTCAAGGTAAGCACAAATAACTCATCACAAATCACCCACAAAAACAGTTACATTCCTCCCAAAATAAGTCCCCAATCAATACTTTAAATTGCCAGAATGGCACCAGAACATCAAGATGAAATGTATACAGAACATAAATATAAACGCAACATGCGGCAATTTCATTGATTTTACAGTTCAAATGAAAAAAATATGTCAATTGAAATAAAGTCATTAGGCCCTAATCTATAGATTTAACGACTGGGAATAAAGGTATGCATCTGTTGGTCACAGATACCTGGCACCACACGGCCAGGTCTCTGACCTCCTCCCTATAGGCTGTCTCATCATTGTCGGTGATCAGGCCTACCATTGTTGTGTCGTCGGCAAACTTAATGAAAGTGTTGGAGTCGTGCCTGGCCATGCAGTCATGGGTGAACAGGGAGTACAGGAGGGGACTGAGCACGCACCCCTGAGGGGCCCCCGTGTTGAGGATCAGCGTGGCAGAAGGGTTGTTACCTACCCTTACCACCTGGGGGCGGCCCGTCAGGAAGTCCAGGATCCAGTTGCAAAGGGAAGTGTTTAGTCCCAGGGTCCTTAGCTTAGTGATGAGCTTTGAGGGCACTATGGTGTTGAACGCTGCGCTGTAGTCAATGAATAGCATTCTCACGTAGGTGTTCCTCTTGTCCAGGTGGGAAAGGGCAGTGTGGAGTGCAATAGAGATTGCATCATCTGTGGATCTGTTGGGGCGGTATGCAAATTTGAGTGGGTATAGGGTTTCTGGGATAATGGTGTTGATGTGAGCCATGACCAGCCTTTCAAAGCACTTCATGTCTACAGACGTGAGTGCTATGGGTCAGTAGTCATTTAGGCAAGTTAACTTAGTGTTCTTGGGCACAGGGACTATGGTGGTCTGTTTGAAACATGTTGGTATTACAGACTCAGTCATGGACATGTTGAAAATGTCAGTGAAGACACTTGCCAGTTGGTCAGCGCATGCTCGGAGTACACGTCCTGGTAATCCGTCTGGCCCTGCGGCCTTGTGAATGTTGACCTGCTTAAAAGTCTTACTCACATCGGCTACAGAAAGTGTGATCACATAGTCATCCGGAACAGCTGATGCTCTCATGCATGCTTCAGTGTTGCTTGCCTCGAAGCGAGCATAGAAGTGATTTAGCTTGTCTGGTAGGTTTGTGTCACTGGGCAGCTCGCGGCTGTGCTTCCCTTTGTAATCTGTAATAGTTTTCAAGCCCTGCCACATCCGACGAGCGTCAGAGCCGGTGTAGTACGATTAAATCTTAGTCCTGTATTGACTCTTTGCCTGTTTGATGGTTCGTTGGAGGGCATAGCGGGATTTCTTATAAGCGTCCGGGTTAGAGTCCCGCTCCTTGAAAGTGGCAGCTCTACCCTTTAGCTCAGTACGGATGTTGCATGTAATCCATGGCTTCTGGTTGGGGTATGGACGTAAGGTCACTGTGGGGACGACGTTATTGATGCACTTATTGATGAAGGCAGTGACTGATGTGGTGTACTCCTCAATTCTATCGGAAGAATCCCGGAACATATTCCAGTCTGTGCTTGTGTCGTAGTAAATATTAAAATGTTATAGCTTGGTCTGACTAAAATCTTGTGCATGACCCATTTTAATGTTAGGAGCTTGTTTTCAGTCAATGCTGTTCCTATGCAAGAACAATGGACAGAGCCAATATCTTCTCAAGGACAACTCCCACGCCACAGGCCACAATCTGGTTGCTCCCCACAAGACTTTCCTTTGAGAACATACACACATTCACACACACATCTCCATGCATACGCACACTCATCCTCATGCCTCACGAGTTACGCACACACACAAACTGCACATCTTTCTACTGGTCGGTGCCTAGGGCAGAGGACTCTGCCGTGCACAAAATGGGGCTTCTACTCTGGACAGAGCAGACCCGCCTCCTACGCTTCGGGAACCAATCAAGGGACTAGAAGAAGGACCCCTTCCTTTGTGTTGCATTGTATAAAGTAATGCTGAAAACTCTGTTTTTGATCCCTTTTCAACTGTCTCCATAAGAGGCAACTGAAATGGGTCCATGCATGTAGCTTGAGCAGATACCAGCTATCTCTGTGTTTAATAAACTGCCTTTTGCTTAAACATATTCCTCTCCGTCTAGCGTCGTTGGTTCTGTACTTCCTCTCCTGTATGGTTTCACCAACAAAAATGGTAGCAGAGGATGGTTTTTAATTCGATCTAAAAGTTGGTGCGAGAGGAAAAGGCAAATCATCGATCTAAAAACAGACGGAAGAGTGACCTGAAAATCCTGGAGAAATCAACTATTCGTCTTGGCTCAGGAAACCTGATCAGAGCGCGCTCTTCTAAAAAGGTATGCAGAGCCTGTTAAAACGAAATCTTGCATATTGTATTATAGACCAATACCAAATTTTGATCAGAAGTACTGAGCGTGAGTATGAATACTTGTTAAATAATTTCCATCCTAAATGAATTAAGGCATACATGAGATATCTCGTACTGTGATTTATATTAATTAATCTATGTGAAGGCATAGTGGAAATCATAGTATAGATCTATGTGGAAGTTAAATCTATGTGAAGGCATAGTGGAATCATAGTATAGATCTATGTGGAAGTTAAATCTATGTGAAGGCATAGTGGAATCATAGTATAGATCTATGTGGAAGTTAAATCTATGTGAAGGCATAGTGGAATCATAGTATAGATCTATGTGGAAGTTAAATCTATGTGAAGGCATAGTGGAATCATAGTATAGATCTATGTGGAATTTGCTGTGTTTTATATTTTAACGTGTCTGTGTTATATCTTAAACGTGTAATGGATGATGGGAAGTTATAGTGAGACTTATGAGACCGAACACCAATCTGTGGAATTGAGTGAATTTGACCTAGGGTTTCAGGAACCAGGGACTGGGGAGACTGATATTGAAGTTGTGCAATGATTCTAGAACAAGCGTGAGATAACTAAAGTGTGGTGTGTGCTGTGTGTAGAAATTACTGCATTGGTATATGTGACTGGAATTCTGACTTTTATGATAATGATTGCACTACACATAATATAAAAACAATCAGCCTCTTTATATACGAGGGTGTCGTACATGAGATAAGTCTGTATTTGATACCGATAATACATCCAAGATAGAGAAAGCAAGATGGCAGGACCAAACATAACCATACCCAAATTCAATGAATACTTAGAACAACGAATGACAGGGAGAGTAATGCCAGGTCCACCAAGGGAGGGAGGTCATATGCCCGCCCTTGATGTACAACAGATAGAAATGACTGATTATGTGTAGAAATTGACGGAATTTTCTGCAGCACTCTCTTCTCAGGTGCAGAAGGCCCAAGAGGGGAGCTGTCGGGAAGTACGCTGCCGCTGAAGGTAAACGTGGGAGACTGGGTAAGGGTTAAAGTCCACAAGAGAAAGTGGCTGGAACCCAGGTGGACTGGACCGTACGAAGTGAAGGAGGTTACTTCACACTCAGTCCAGGTCAGAGGTAAATCAGGCGCACCCTGGCACCATCTAACACACTGTACTCCAGCCCCCACTCCTTCCAGACCATTGTCTGAAGTAAGAGCTGATTTGAGCAGCGAGAACCAATCCTGACAACACAATGAAGAAACCCTAATGGGAACAACAATCTCACTCAGGGTGAAGAATAACTTTTTCCCCCTGGGAGAGATTGGGAGTGTCTGAATGTTTGTATGTATGTTTTCTGATAGGAATTGGACTCCTGCTGGGCACTCCTTATGAGGGGGTTGTTGTGTGAAGCTATTTTGAATTACTTTGAATTTACTTGTAATATAGAAGAGGTGGCTAAGGGATTTTTAACAGTACCAACCATGGGGGGGGAAATCCTCACAAGAGGTCCCAGAATTTACTGGGGACGAGAAATGCTTGATGTAATTAAAATGGAATCCAGAGATAGAAGAAATCTCCATTATATAACGAGGTGGAGGGAGAGGTATGGTTTTGAGGGACGTCTGGACGCAGATAAACTCGAATCCATGCTTAAACAGATACATAAGGTGTGTAAAGGAGAAATAAGCAGTGAGAGGGAGAGAGAGTAGGAGGGGCCAGTACCCACTGATAGCCTTACCTAATCTATTGGCGGGGGAATGATAGGGGCCCCAGCAACCTTAGATGTATACAGTAATAATAATAATATGCCATTTAGCAGGCAATCCATCAGACAGGAGAGAGGAGAGAGAAGTCCATCCCCCAGCTTTGAGTGTGAGAAAGAGGAAGATAAGGCGTGACTAGTCCTTGAGGGAGAAATAGTAGACTCTAGTGGGGGGGGAAGACTAAGGAACCCTTTGATCCAAATTGTGAGGTGTTTGAATTGGCTACTATTGACTTAGCACTTCAACAGGAACAGAGAAACCTAATTTGGCATTGACAGTAATGGGTATGAAAATTAATTGGATGATGGGGTTTTGTGTTGAATTAGAGACAGTGAGACTATTAGTCAATACCTAGGAGAGAAGAGAGGTTACGGTAGCAAAGACAGACAAGAAGGAAATAGTAATAGTGGAGACAGGAGTGAGTGGAAGTGTTACAATTGTGACAAAACGGGACATTTTGCTAGAGAATGTGAGGAACCGTGTAGTTACTGCAAGGAAAGGGCACCAGTTAAGAAACTGTAGGCAGAAGGGGAAGAGAGAAATCAGGAGTCCTCATGACCTGGCTGTTTGGTTGTTGTTTTTTAATTGGGGTTTTCAAATAGAAAACAACACACCTAGTATGATGTTTATAAAGCCTTGTTGTTTCAATTTTGGAGGGTTTTCAGCAGGTCAAGGGTTATAGGTCTTAAAGGTGCACACAGTGAATTTTATGGATTTTTTAGGTTTTGGCTGAGTTTGGGGTATATATGATTTCTTATGAGAATGAATGTCATGAGGACTTAATGAACACTTGGGATAACTAACATTTATGAGATATTTAGAATAATGGTAATTGTTTAGTATACTATGGGATTAAACAGTTCGTTAAATGATTTCAATGGCCTCTGAACTCTGTTTTAACATTCTGGTGTTAATTAATCATCCACACTAGTACATTCTAAAGGCATGAGAGGAAGACTTTAAGATAGTTTATTTTACTAAGTTGAGGGTAATTTATAGTACTGTGAAAATTGTGAAGAATATTATAATTTGGTAACAATATATTTGATTTGAACCATAAATAACAGAAGAGAGAGTGGAGGAATGGCAATTGGATAATGAAATACCAATATTAACTAAAGTGATTGTTTAGGTAGGTGGTAATATTGACACATGGCCAAATCATGTGTCAAAGAGGGGGATGGTTGGATTAAATATTAAATATATACGAAGGAGAGGACAAAATACTTTTAAAAAAAACCATGTATGATAGTTTATTAACCACACCTGTATGTCAGAGGTTTTGTGCCCCACAGGTGAACTAAAGGAGAAGGTGACCCACTCTATCTAACCAGGAGACTGAATCAGGCCTGGCGGGGAAGGGCCCTACCAAGTACTGCCTTTGCCAGCAGAATAGCTGAGAGATCCATCTGGGTGCATGTCACACACTGTACAAAACCAGCTACACCTGACGAACAAACACAGAGTTAGGAGAAAGATCCGATCACCACTATGGTTCGGGGGTTGCCTCCTTAACGAAGATTCCCTTACCCTGTCTGATCATCCCTGTGTGAGTTCGATAGAAGGTAAAGCAATGGGTTGGCCTCTGGCATCTGACATGTTCTCAGGGCAAGGGTGGGGATTCACAGGTCTCCCGGGACGGTAGGTAGCTGTCTGATTGTGGGGGCCATATTCCTAACACACACGGACCCTCCTGTTTCAGCCAGAAGTGGTAGTTAACCTAACACAAGTTGAAAAGGCATAGGAGACAGCTAGACGTAGGGAAAGGGGAAATTCTAGAGTAAACCTCTCTGAGGGAGTGTAGTGAGACCGGGGCTGTGATAAAGATAGTGCAAAACTATGGACCTGGAGGAAGTAGTACAGGTGGAAACGGGGTATAGAAATCTTAACCTGTGGTTGGAATGGATTCAGTATACGGAAAAAAAACTATGTCTAAAGAGGACTGTTTTGCCTGTAGGACAGCCAAACCAGGGATAACAACTACTCCGTTCCCCTTGACAGGCTTTAACTCTCTGTCAGGTTTTTTCCTCCATGCAAGCCACCTGGGAAAGAGTCTTATGGTAACTTGCACTATCTGTTTCCCCCGATAACAAAATCATCCCGACCTGGGTTGCCTCAGTTTGAAGTCACAGGGGATTCTAAATTGTTTTTCTAGGACTAGTAAGGATAGGATACAGGGTAGGGCATCTTAGCTCCTGCTCCCACACAGAGAATATCACAACTAAAAGAGACCATGATTAATCTCTCTCCTCTTTGTTGCAGCCAGAGGATTATAGGAGCCAAAAAACCAGACCCGTGCTGACATCTGATGGATGTGTGGTGATAACTGATTGTGAACTCACCTACATAAGCAAACAATCAAACGTGTCAGAGACTGGTGAGTTGTCACATAGAAAGTAGGACCTCCTCCGGGATCCTTTGATTAAAGGATATATATTGATGGGATCCACAATCAGATCGCAGCTGGGTTTGAATCAAGTATTTTCTGGTGGTCAAACAATTAATAAAAATGTAAATTGGATAAATTATATTTAATATAACCAGCAAAAGATTTATTAACCACACTCGTGATGCAATAAAGGGATTAGCTGAGCAGACAGCGGCAACTAGCTTAATGACATGGCAGAATAGAATAGCTTTAGATATGCTTTTGGCTGAGCGGGGACGGGGTTTGTGTTCTGTTTGGATATATGTGTTGTACTTTCATCTCAACAATATAGCACCGGACGGGCCCGTGACCAAAGCGCTTGAGTGACCATCACCACGCTGGAGAAACGAACTGGTTGAGAACTCTGGTATTGATAGCTCCATAAACGGTTGGTTTGATAACATATTTGGTAAATGGAAAACTATTGTTGTGACTATTCTGGGTGAAGTTATGGCCTCTATGGGTATACTTGTTCTTTGTGGATGTTGCCTTATTTCCTGGCTGAGTGACTGGTTTGGTGAGTACTCTTCTATGGTGGTTACTGGATTTCTGACCCTAGTGATTGTGTTTTTGCTGTTAATGTGTTGTGCTGCTTGCATCGTCCCCTGTCTCAGGAGGTCAGTGGTAGGAGTGGTGCAGGCGTCGGGTATGATGCTGTTGTTACCGGCCCAGGATGATGCAGGTGACTCTGCTACTGACTCTGAGACCAAGCTGGATGATCCATGTTTTGCCTAGTAAAATACATACACGCATTTATTTTCAGTTCTTGCTCATTTATTACCTTATGTTTTTACTAACCACTGTGATTGTTTATTCTTCCTGATGTGAAGGTAAAGGATTCCTGGGTGGCTGGTAGCCAACTCAGTACATGTTAGGTGTAGGGGAGGAATAGAGGGTTAAAATTATTATTTTTATTTTTTATTAACATTAAATGTTGTGATTTAATTTCCATATCCTGTTATTCTTAAGGGTGATTATACTCTGTTTAGAGTGACACCATAAAATTGTTGGGTTTTATTTTTTGGATCTGTATGTGATGAATAGCTTGGAAGGAATGCATTAATGAGGAGCACTGTACTGATATGGATTGTTTCACATAACAGGCTGATAAGAACACTCTCTCTTTGTTGTCTGTGAAACTGTCCTTGAACATGGGTACATGGAGTACAGTTTTTGGGGGTGTCTTTTGGGTGCTGACTGTTGTACTATTAATAAAAACGTCGATAGAATTAACTACATACATTAATGTCCAGAAATTAGAAAACTGGACTCAACAAGGTTTTGAGGCTGTTCATGGACAACTAGCTGCAACTTCATTAATGGCTTTTCAGAATAGAATTGCTGTTGATATGTTACTTGCTGAAAGAGGGGGGTGTGTGTGCTATGTTCGGGGAACAATGTTGTACTTTTATTCCTAATAATACTGCTGCAGATGGAAGCTTGACAATTGCTCTAGAAGGTTTGAGGACTCTTAATGGTAAAATGAAGAGCCACTCAGGGGTGGATACTTCAATGTGGGACTCTTGGATGGATGCGTTTGGTAAATATAAAACGCTTGTTTCTTCTATACTTGTATCCATCTCTGTTTTTGCTGCAATTCTAGTGCTTTGTGGATGCTGTTGCATTCCATGCATACGGACGCTGACAACCAGGATTATAACCACCGCTATTGATCCAAATCCTGCAGATAACGGTCAGATGTTTCCTTTGCTTGCTATTGACGATGCTGACCAAGGATATCTGGATGATGAATAGCATCTAAGCTTTTTGTCACGTCTCTTGTGAGACGTGAAGAGGGAATGTAAAACTTTATCTTCTGATAAAGTTTTCCCTATTTTGCCAATTGCAGCATTTAAGCTTTTTGTCACGTCTCTTGTGAGACGTGAAGAGGGGGAATGTAAAACTTTATCTTCTGATAAAGTTTTCCCTATTTTGCCAATTGCAGCATTTAAGCTTTATGTCACGTCTCTTGTGAGACGTGAAGAGGGGAATGTAAAACTTTATCTTCTGATAAAGTTTTCCCTATTTTGCCAATTACACTGTTAGCTTGTGTCACGTCTCAAGTTTTCCTTCTTTACTGTTACTTGGTCACGTCTCTGGGGAGACGTGAAGAGGGGGATTTGTCGTAGTAAATATTAAAATGTTATAGCTTGGTCTGACTAAAATCTTGTGCATGACCCATTTTAATGTTAGGAGCTTGTTTTCAGTCAATGCTGTTCCTATGCAAGAACAATGGACAGAGCCAATATCTTCTCAAGGACAACTCCCACGCCACAGGCCACAATCTGGTTGCTCCCCACGAGACTTTCCTTTGAGAACATACACACATTCACACACACATCTCCATGCATACGCACACTCATCCTCATGCCTCACGAGTTACGCACACACACAAACTGCACATCTTTCTACTGGTCGGTGCCTAGGGCAGAGGACTCTGCCGTGCACAAAATGGGGCTTCTACTCTGGACAGAGCAGACCCGCCTCCTACGCTTCGGGAACCAATCAAGGGACTAGAAGAAGGACCCCTTCCTTTGTGTTGCATTGTATAAAGTAATGCTGAAAACTCTGTTTTTGATCCCTTTTCAACTGTCTCCATAAGAGGCAACTGAAATGGGTCCATGCATGTAGCTTGAGCAGATACCAGCTATCTCTGTGTTTAATAAACTGCCTTTTGCTTAAACATATTCCTCTCCGTCTAGCGTCGTTGGTTCTGTACTTCCTCTCCTGTATGGTTTCACCAACACTTGCAAAACAGTCCTGTAGCTTAGCATCTGCGTCATCTAACCACTTCCTTATTAACCGAGTCACTGGTGCTTTCTGCTTTAGTTTTTGCTTATAAGCAGGAATCAGGAGGATAGAGTTATGGTCAGATTTGCCAAATGGAGGGTGAGGGAGAGCTTTGTACGTATATTTGTGTGTAGAGTAAAGGTTGTCTAGAGTTTTTTCCCCTCTGGTTGCACATTTAACATGCTGGTAGAAATCCCCGGCCACTAGTCCCCGGCCACTAGGAGTGCTGCCTCTGGATGAGCGTTTTCCTGTTTATTTATGGCCTTATACAGCTCATTGAGTGCAATCTTAGTGGCAGCATCGGTTTGTGGTGGTAAATAGACAGCTAAGAAAAATATAGATGACAACTCTCTTGGTAAATAGTGTGGTCTACAGCTTATCATGAGATACTCTACCTCAGGCGAGCAAATCCTCAAGACTTCCTTGGTATTAGATTTTATGCACCAGCTGTTGTTTACAAATATACACAGACCGCCCCCCCCCCCCTTGTCTTACCGGAGTCAGCCGCTCTATCCTGCCGATGTAGCGTATATCCCACCAGCTGTGGCGGGATATAATAGTACAATTGGTTAGAGCGCTGTAAAACGGCAGCCATCTTCTCCGGCGCCAAGTGTGTGATCTCACACTTATCATACGTTTGACCTGTTGCATACTGGGGCGGCAGGTAGCTTAGTGGTTAAGAGTGTTGTGCCAGTAACCGAAAGGTTGCTGGTTCTAATCCCCGAGCCAACTAGATGAAAAATCTGTCGATGTGCCCTTGAGCAAGGCACTTAACCCGACTGCTCCTGTAAGTCGCTCTGGATAAGAGCGTCTGCTAAATGACTAAAATGTAAAATGTAGAAATATGCCAGGAGTAGGCAGACAGGGTGTCTGAGGTTTGCTCTCACAAGGTCGGCTCAGCGGGAGTGGAAATTTGGCTGAACGCCCAGACTGTGGTTGCCAGGTGTTCTCCTCCTCTGCAGCCAGTTTCTGGGAGCAAACGATTTGCTGAGAAAGGATGCACTTGGCTATCTTTGTGTAAACTGTAGCGATAGTAAAGATATGCTGAGGGGTAAATACCTTGTCAGAGTTTCTGACTAAACTCTGTTTGTCTGTAATCTCTTCGCTGGAGTGAATAAACATAAATTCATTTAAGCTTGACTTTGGGGTCCTTAGTGGTAATTTCCACAGCAATCTGGTGTCACGACCAAGGATGTGTGATTCTGTCTGGGTAGGGCATCAGTGAGGGAAATTCCTGTCCGACCAAAGACGACTAGGACCCACCCTGACCAGAAGATAGGCAGAGGATAAAGGTAGCCTGAGAGCTACGAGTAGTGAAGATAGAGAAGTGTTGAATACTGTATAGTGGGGTGTTGAACATGCATGTATGAGAGAATAAGTGTGAATGACTAACCTTTTTGACAGGAGGAATAGCCTCCTGTGTGAATTAGGAGAGTGTGGATTGTTAATTCTTAGACTGTAAAGGATAAGATTAATAACCAATAAAATGAGTGTGACGCAAATAGTGAATATCCAACAGAGATTGGTTATAGTATATACAGTAAATGTTGGAGTGGATTAAAACACAAATTATTAAAGAGTGGAGGGAGGACAGTGGCCTCCCTGTGAACAGAAGGTATCGTGTTTTGTTTTGTCTGTAATTTAAAACTTTTTGGTTCACCTGGTAAAGTAACGTTAGACGGAAAGACAGAGGTCCTGTGGTCCTCTGTAGCTCAGCTGGTAGAGCACGGCGCTTGTAACGCCAAGGTAGTGGGTTCGATCCCCGGGACCACCCGTACACAAAAAAAAAAAAATGTATGCACGCATGACTGTAAGTCGCTTTGGATAAAAGCGTCTGCTAAATGGCATATTATTATTATTATTATTAGGTAGAGTATAGTAGAAATTGTAGAGGGAAACAAGTGTTGGAGTGGAAGAGAAATGGACTGGGTGATGGTGATTGAGAGGGCTTTCTGAGTTGAAGGAAACATATGTAGACTAGTGAAAGTAACAAAGGAAATGGGAAGTTAAATGGAAAGTGAAATGGAAAGTAAGAATTCAAATTTTGAATTGTTTGGACTGATTGAGATTTAGCAAAGTGAAAACTAATGAAATGTTTATTTTCTCTTTTAGGAGAGGATGGGGTGTCCCTATCTCTCCCTTTGAAATGTTTCCTGAGGCTGTTGCCTTGGGAGAGCAGTTAGTAAAATTATGCAGTTATATTAAGTATAAAGGTACACAGATCTGGCCGTAGAGGGAGCTCCCAATTAAGTAAGGCCTGGCCATTTGTTTGTTTTTGTCCTACGTTTTACCACACACACCAGCACACACACGCACAGCCCACCTGTTATGAATATTTGTTGGTTGTGTTAATACTGTGTTTTATTTATTGTGTGGGGTCTTTTATTTTGGTTTTAGTGGGGTTTTCACGGGTTAGAAATGATGCACCTTAAAGGGCAGTTTCTATTGTCAGAGTTTTGTTTGAACACATGTACATTCTCCTGATAAGAAATGTACTGAAAAACCCAATGTAAACCTGATACACGAAATGTTTGAAATGTATTTAAATAATGTCTGAGGTACAGGGGAAGAGAAGGGAAAGAAACACTCACTTAATGGGGTTGAATGACCTCTGACCTCTGTTCTGACTTTCTGGTGAGGTCTGATCACCCTCACTAGAGAGCCTAGAGACATTGGATGAGATTGAAATGTAATATGTAAACACTAATGATTAGGAAGGAGTTTATAATTTAGCAATAGTCCTATGTGTGATTCGGACCACGAGAAGGACAGACTAGTCTATTTTACTCTTTGACATGTGTCTTAGAAATCTGTATTAAGAACATTGGTAGTAGCAATAATTTGTCATTTGTCCTACAGTAAATCATTTGTCTGGATTTCTTGAATCAGAAATGCCCTAAACTAAACTGTAGTTCTGGTCTGTCCTCTCTCAAGGTTATGGCGAAGGTGACCACAGATGGTATCTAGATGCATGGAAGGGATAATTTGACCAAGAACAGTGTGAACCTCACCCCCTCTAACCGGCTGACGAAATGACAAAAATGGTGTTCACTATGGTCCTGTCTTTCACCACTTCTACTGTGAGACCTGAGTCCGAGCCAGCAACCTGTACACAGCATCCAGTCGACGCTATCAACTGCCTTTTCTCTCAATGCCTTTTCTCTTAGGAGTGCAACGTGAGTCCATGTGGAGTGAGCATGGAGAGAGATCCCGTCCAAACTTCTCTCATGCTGCTGGTGTACTGGTAGGAAAATGGACAACAGATGAATGTCTCAGATGAGAGATTCGTCTGTTGGGAAAATCAGATTATTCCCCAGATATTGAAATTGGGACATTATCAAGGGCCATCCACTTTGAACATGTGTGCCATTGGGAAGACAAACTATCTGAAGGAGAAAATGAAGACACGCCAGAAGAATGAGTGCCGCGAAGGAGGGGGGTGGTCAACCGTGCCCCAATAATTGATTTAGGCTTATCCAAACTGGTTATTCGGGGTATCAGGTAGATCGTGGAGGTCTGCACACTGCGAAATGTATAGTAATTTAAACTAAGAATGCATTGAGATACCAATCTGTCATTATCACAAATGGGGGCCGTGATGAGAAAAGTTAATGCTAGAAATATAAGATGAATATACTGTATGTCAATGTAAATATGCATTCTGCCAGTGTCAGTGTGTGCTAAGTTGAGGGTCTTAAATTCGAGTGATAGACTCAACGTGAAGCACAGGTGCTGTGTGTGCCCAGGCGAGGAGACGGTCCCGCACATCAGAGGGCATGTAGATACGTCCCTCGGTACAGTGGGCAGGTGAGGGCTCCTGTCGCAGGGCTTGACGGATGTCCGCATCCACATTCCACACGACAGGAGCCACAATGCGGGACAGGGGAATAATGGTTGTCACTTTCTTACTCCGATCCTCTGTGTCATGCACCCGGGACAACACATCGACCTTAACATTCTTTGATCCCGGCCGGTAGGAGAGGGTAGAACCAGGCAGTAGGTCGATAGTGCAGTTCCATGGGTGATGAGGGGGCAGGCACGTGGCACGTGTCTTCGAAAAGGCCACCTGTAGGTCCCGGTATTCCTCCGGCATAGGGACGTGGGTGGCCTGGTCCGTACTTTCCACGGAGGTGGCACAGATTGACACAGAGAGACACCTCCCCTGACACTCCTGCGACCAACTCAACAACCTCATCTCTGTCCACGATATACTGGGGTTATGCAACTGTAGCCAGGGGAAACCTAAAACGATGGGGTGTGCAGGAGAGTCTAAGATGATGAAAGTGATGCGTTCATGGTGGTTGTGATTAACTGTGAGGGAAAAGGGAATTGTGGTCTGGCGCACCAGTCCTGTTCATAGGGGACGATTGTCTAGGGCATGGACTGGGATAGGGGGTTGTAAAGGGACTAGAGGAATGCGTAATGATAAGGCCACTGACCGGTCTAGGAAATTGCCTGCAGCACCTGAGTCCACTAGGGCAGGACTCAGTAGGGGACCAGGATAGTCAGGGAAGGTGACAGGAAGGAGGACGGGCTGGGTGGACAGAGAGAAGCAAGGCACGTCCCGAGGCACTCCAGGCACGAGTCGTGGTGGCGGAGCTCCGCTCCTACAGCGGAGAGGTTGGGATGTCCTGCTGCTTCCTGTTTTGTTGGGTCGGTCTTTCTGTCACAGGTGTAGAGAGGAGTAGGCAGGAGGCAGTCGCAGGTTTAGATCTACTGAATTTATTTAAGCACCGTAGATCAAAGCGGGACGAAACCCGTGTGCTCTAAATATATCTTCATAAACAAAAAGGCAAAGGGCGATCCCAAAGTGCAAAATATAAAGTACTCAGGAAATAGTAGGAGAGATTCCTCTCAGGAAAACAAGTAACATTTACAATGACCGACAAAGACAAATGGCAGAGGGAGTATATATACAGTGATAGAGTGGGGATTGGAACCAGGTGTGTGTAATAATGACGAGACAAGTCTGGGGTTGATGAGTGAAGTGCGTTTGCCAGCAGTAGATTCGGCAGCAGCTAGAAGGCCGGCGATGCCGAACGCCTGAGCTGGACAGGAGGGGGAGCCAAAGCGAAGGCTTGTGTGACACCTGTGGAACATTTGAGTGATCATTGTTCCAGATGAGGGACTGTTGGAAACTGACTAATTGACTTGAGCACTTTTAGTATGTTTGTAACTATACAAGTGGCCTAGCAGTAGTAATTAATGTGTTATGGGTTAGATGGAATGATTTATGTGAAAATGTATTTGTGGCCGGAGGCAAAGTACAAAGGGGGCCTGTCTCTGAAACTAGTAGACTACTGCAGGCTGCAAGAATGTGCACTTCCTAATCTCAAGGCTTCTCCTGACTGATAAGAAGACATGGTAGCATACTGTGTCTTAACAATGTTCTTAAGACTCTCTTCCCACGGGTGAAGGCTTCTCTGCCCAACCTAGCAGGAGAATCTGAGCATTGTCTGCGCCCTGGAGACTTTGTGGTGGTAAACAGAAGGAAGAGCTGGAAGGATCCTCGTTGGAGAGGACCACACCAGGTTTTGCTGACCACTTCGACTACAGTGAAAGTAGCAGAAAGAGATACCTGGATCCACGTGTCCCACTGTAGGAGAGTTCCATCCCCAGAAGAGGAAGATGGCCCTGCCACTGCGTAGCACCATTTTCTTTTCTGTCTGTCTGTGTCTGTGTGTCTTTGCAGCAGTGACTCTCAGCTTCCCTTTTGGTAAGCTGCCAGAAGGACACACTCCACAGACTGATGTTGATAAATTGAGAAAGACTCTGCCTGGGCCCGGGACCCTAGTGACGGAAGAAGGTCCAGAGCGAAAAGGGACCGATGCAGGCCCGGAGTATAGGCCCAGAAGTTAGAAGCAGCAGACAGGAAAGGGCATTGAAGGAACCCCCCCCCCCCTGTGAAAGAACAGCACAATTTATTTCTGAGTAGAGCTGAGTTGGTGGCTAAAGCAACAGTTGGTGAGAGGTCATCTTGGGTCTGTGGGCTTGCTCCTGAAGGGCGAAACAAGGGACTACCATATATGGGGGTCCCCCTGGGAGTGAATTACACCCTAAGTGTGATGTCAGTCCTGCCCTTTAACACCTATCCCCCAAAGAGACCAGACGACATTACCTTTTACCAGATGTATGAAGCCCCCAAACTCTGTGAGTCTTATGCACGTCCTGGTAATAGTAGTATCCCTATTGTGGGTTCTCTGGTGGCCCCCTGGTGTATTAAAGGTAAAGGTAGTAATAATGTGGGAGAGATAGCCTGCAATTGTACACTGGACCAAGAGGGAGTCAACAATTGCAGCCTGACTGTCCATAGTCTGGCCACCGGAGCACCTTCTAATGTGTCTGTTGTTGTGAAAGTTAATGCTGTGTCAAGGAATCCCCTTATTTTAATAGGGGCGCCGAATGGAACATACTGGCTGTGTGGTAAGAATGCCAATTATAACCTGCACCCTAACTGGGGTGGTACATGTATGGTCGGTTTTGTGGTTCCAGCAATGAGGGTGCTAGAGGAAACGGATGCAAATGAATGAGAGAAGCCTGTTTGCTCTTCGTAAAAGGAGAACAAAGCGCTCCCTTGCTGGTATCACTCACGTTTAGACATCTGGCTCATGGTTTCTAGGTGTGCTCGTGCCTCAATATGGGGTTACTTGTGCCCTTGATCAAATTAGTGATTTGGCAATGAACATTTTGAAAATTGGAAATGCCACAAGAGATCATCTCTTGTACATCTAGCATTCCAGTGTTAATACTAATTGTAATTATATTTTGCACTATAGCCTATTTATTGCCTTACCTCCATAACTTGCTACATTTGCACACACTGTATACATATTTTCTGTTGTATTTTTTGACTTTATGTTATTTTACCCCATATGTAACTCTGTTGTTGTTTTTATCGCACTACTTTCCTTTATCTTGGCCAGGTCGCAGTTGTAAATGAGAACTTGTTCTCAACTGGCTTACCTGGTTAAATAAAGGTGAAATAAATAAATAAATAAAAAGAAATGCTCTGGTGGCTCTAAATGGGGAAGTTAAGCAATTGAGAATACTTGCCCTGCAAAACAGGGAAGTGCTTGACTACCTTTTGGCAGGCCAGGGTGGCACGTGTGCAATAATTGGAGATGAGTGTTGCACTTCTGTCCCAGATGTAGTCTTTGATGTGACTCATCTGGCCAATTTTATTGCAGACAAACGTCATCAGGGACCAGAGGGGTGGCAGCTTACCACATGGTCAAAGGGTTTGTTCGGGGCCTGGGGACCACAGATAGGTTTAGTTTTCTTGGTTGGTATTATCATGATGCTAGCCTGTTGTAAAGCGATCTGTTCGTCTTTAGCTTTTCGTATGACAGCAGTTGTTGTTCAATGCCCCCCCCCCCAAGGCAATGACTGTGATGATCAGCTTGTTTTTTCATGAGATGCCATTCTACCCTGAGGAGGAGAAGAACACACAGGAATGAGTGGTACTGTGCCTTGTTAAAGTATTTACAGTTGAAGTCGGAAGTTTACATACACTTAGGTTGGAGTCATTAAAACTAGTTTTTCAACCACTCCACACATTTCTTGTTAACAAACTATAGTTTTGGCAAGTCGGTTAGGACATCTACTATGTGCATGAAACAAGTAATTTTTCCAACAATTGTTTACAGACAGATTATTTCACTTATAATTCACTGTATCACAATTCCAATGGGTCAGAAGTTGACATACACTATGTTGACTGTGCCTTTAAACAGCTTGGAAAATTCCAGAAAATGATGTCATGGCTTTAGAAGCTTCTGATAGGCTAATTGACATCATTTGAGTCAATTGGAGGTGTACCTGTGGATGTATTTCAAGGCCTACCTTCAAACTCAGTGCCTCTTTGTTTGACATCATGGGAAAATCAAAAGAAATCAGCCAAGTCCTCAGAAAGAAAATTGTAGACCTCCACAAGTCTGGTTCATCCTTGGGAGCAATTTCCAAACGCCTGATGGTACCACGTTCATCTGTACAAACAATAGTATGCAAGTATAAACACCATGGGACCACGCAGCCATCATACCGCTCAGGAAGGAGACACGTTCTGTGTCCTAGAGATGGACGTACTTTGGTGCGGAAAGTGCAAATCAATCCCAGAACAACAGCAAATGAACTTGTGAAGATGCTGGAGGAAACAGGTACAAAAGTATCTATATCCACAGTAAAACGAGTCCTATATCGACAACCTAAAAGGCCGCTCAGCAAGGAAGAAGCCATTGCTCCAAAACCGCCATAAAAAAGCCAGACTACGGTTTGCAACTGCACATGGGGACAAAGATTGTACTTTTATGAGAAATGTCCTCTGGTCTGATGAAACAAAAATAGAACTGTTTGGCCATAATGACCATTGTTATGTTTGGAGGAAAAAGGGGGTCACTTGCAAGCCGAAGAACACCATCCCAACCGTGAAGCACGGGGGTGGCAGCATCATGCTTTGGGGGTGCTTTGCTGCATGAGGGACTGGTGCACTTCACAAAATAGATGGCATCATGATGAAGGAACATTATGTGGATATATTGAAGCAACATCTCAAGACATCAGTCAGGAAGTTAAAGCTTGGTCGCAAATGGGTCTTCCAAATGGACAATGACTCCAAGCATACTTCCAAAGTTGTGGCAAAATGGCTTAAGGAAAACAAAGTCAAGGTATTGGAGTGGCCATCACAAAGCCCTGACCTCAATCCTATAGAAAATGTGTGGGCAGAACTGAAAAAGCGTGTGCGAGCAAGGAGGCCTACAAACCTGACTCAGTTACACCTGCTCTGTCAGGAGGAATGGGCCAAAATTCACCCAACTTATTGTGGGAAGCTTGTGGAAGGCTATCCGAAATGTTTGACTCAAGTTAAACAATTTAAAGGCAATGCTACCAAATACTAATTGAGTGTATGTACACTTCTGACCCACTGGGAATGTGACGAAAGAAATAAAAGCTGAAATAAATCATTCTCTCTCCTATTATTCTGACATTTCACATTCTTAAAATAAAGTGGTGATCCTAACTGACCTAAGACAGGGAATTTTTACTAGGATTAAATGTCAGGAATTGTGAAAAACTGAGTTTAAATGTATTTGGCTAAGGTGTATGTACATTTCCAACTTACCAGTAAGGGTAATGGAATAAGGGTTAAGGCACACTGGTTTCCTGGGTGTTTTTTTCATTTGAGTTTCTGATTTTAGTATAGATACCTCCTTTTTGATAGACATGTGTAAAATATTGCTAATTATCACGAATAAGTGATAAAAGGAGGGAAGTGTAGTGGAATTTTACTGTGTCTCTTTCTGCTTTTTCAGTGTCTCACACTTATCATACATGTTTGACCTGTGGCATACTTAGAAATGTGCCTGTTGTATACAGACAGGGTGTCTGAGGTTTGCTCTCATAAGGTTGGCTCAGCAGGAGTGGAAATATTGGCTGAACGCCCAGACAGTGGTTGCCAGGTTTTCTCCTCCTCTGCAGTCGGTTTCTGTGAGCAAACGCTTTGCTGAGAAAGGATGCACTTGGCTATCTTTGTGTAACCCGTAGCGATAGTATAAATATGCTGAGGGGGAAATACCTCGTCAGAGCTTCTAACAAAACTCCACATGAAGTGTTGTTTGTCTGTAATCTCTCTGCTGGCGTGAAAAAACATACATTAATTTAAGCTTGACTTTGGGGTCCTTAGTGGTAATTTCCATGATAGAACCTCAAGAGTTAACCAATCCTGTGAACGGGTTAGGCAACTCAGGTGTCTATGCATCAACAGCAAAGTTAGATAAGACAGAAGTTTCTGAAGTAGGGCCTTGTAAACACAAAGGGAGTAATGTAGAGATCTACAGGTCTTTAGTGAAGTCCAGCCAACCTTTTGATACAAGATGCAGTAATGAGTATCAAAACCGTCACCTGTAACAAAATGAAGGGCACTATGGTAGATGGCATCCAAAGGTTTAAGAGTAGTAGCAGCTGCACTTTGATAAATAATATCACCATAATCTAGAACAGATAAAAAGGTTGACTGAATAATCTGCTTCCTACTGCTTAGAGAAAGGCACAATCTGTAGAAAAGGCCAACTTTAAATCTTAGCTTCTTAACCAGCTCATCTATTTGTTTTTAAACGTCAAATCCATATAAATCCAAATGCCAAAGTAATTATATGCGGGAATTCACGTTTGTTCGATTGGAGAACCATTTAATGTAATTCATCTAAAACAACATTAATTAAAACATTTCCTGAATTAAGCACAAGTTTTAAATCAGCAAGGGATTCCTGCATTGCTATAAAATCTGACTGTAGTTTTGATACAGCCAGATCAACAGTCGGGGCCATTGCATAATAGTATCATCCTCATACATATTACATTTACAATTTTTAACAGATTGACCAACGGTGTTTATATAAATAGTTAAGAGAACAGGTCCCAAAGTCGACCTCGGTGGTACACCTTTATGCACGTCAAAGATATTCAGACTTAACCCCATCAATCACGATGGCCTGAGTTCTGTCACTAAGATAATCATGAAACCATGAACAGGCGTCAGAGCTCAGGTCTACCGAGGACAACTTAGTCAATAAAATAGCATGATCAACAGCATCAAAAGCTTTTGACAGGTTCACAAACAAAGCAGCACATTTAATTTAAGTGTCCAAAGCATTGATAAGATCATTAACAACTAAAGTGGATGCTGTAATAGTGCTATGCCCAGGCCTAAACCCTGATTGGTTTACATTCAAAATACATTTCTCAGATAAAAATGAGCAAAGTTATACATTTACCAAGGATTTGAGAATTTTTGCTAGACAAGGAAGCCTTGAAATGGGGAGAAAATTATTAAGATCACTACTATCCCTGCCCTTATGGAGTGGCAGCACAAAAGCTGATTTCCATACTTTTGGAATATTACCTGACAACGATGTTAAATAAAAAATGTGGGTTATTGAGCCAACAATGATGGGCGCTGCACACTTAAGCAGACCAGGGTCCAATTGGTCAGCTCCTGTGGATTTCTTGTTGTCTATTGCTAGCAAAGCATCCAGGACTTATTTTTCTGTAAATAGCCTAAAAGAGAAGCTTTGACTATAATTTATCTGATAATTCAGCAAGTTTCCCCTATCAGCATCCAGCCCAACATCACTGTGAATAGGCTTAGAAGTTCTTTCAAAGAGATAGCCCGCTGAAATAAAATGGCGATTAAATGCATCAATGCATCTAGAAAGTAACCTGGTTGTAATCAGGTGATATGATGTCTTCTCAACCAGAAGACCACTTTACCACCAGAAGATGATGTCATTATGATGCTGGGTAGGCCTATGTATTCTAACCATGTTGATAAATGTGATAAATCATGGACGTTGAATCTCCACTAGCAGTGGTAGAGGGGGTGGCAGGTAACCTAGAGGTCAGAGAAGCGGTCCAGCAACCGGAGGGACGGCCGTTCAAATCCCAGCACCAACTGGGAAAGATCTGGTGGAGAGTGGAGGAGCGGGTGGAGTGTTGCTGGCATCAGTAATCCTATATACCATCTCTTACCGTTGTGTCCTTGAGCAAGGCACTCTAGGGGCACTGCACTGTGACTTACCCTGTCCTCTAACCTCTCCGTGGGTTTATGTATGTGTGTGTAAAGGAAAAATACACATTTCCATGTCTCCTTAACAATGAACAATGAAGCAAATCTTATGTAATCTATTGCTGTCGATGATAGTTTAGATCCAAAATAGCTACTTCATCACAGCTGTGACGTCAAACTGAGCAGTTTGTGAGGGTCATATCCTGTTAAGTCTATGGTCATGACATCAACTCCCATTCATTCAGCTGTTTACACACCCCTCAGATAAGATTGCTCCACTCTACTCCTACACACTGCTTACATTCCAGCATTACCTTTCAGTGAAAGAAAACAACATCATTAATCAGAATAAAAACCTGAGCATACCAACAATCACACCTGAGCACACCCCCCCAACACCCCTTGCCAATACATTCCATGGCACTGCTCTCTGGAAATCCAGCCAGAGCCCTACTTAAAGAACTTGAACTCCCAGTCAGAAACACACACTCGCTCACTCTCTCTCTCTCACACACTACAGACAACTCATCTACTGAAACACTCTATCTCACTCTCCCTTCTTTCTGTCTCTGGAACCCATCTGAAGATCAGGATGCTGCGCTGTAGAGTGTGTGTCCTGTCTGTGCTGTTATCTCTCCTCATCCTCACCCTCATCCCCTCCACACAATCAGGTGAGTGCTAACACAAACACACCATACATGCATACACACCATAAACAAACACAAACATGCACACATTGTCTCTCTTTCAGACACATATGCTCTCCCTATCTTACTGTCTAGTGTGTGTGTGTGTGTGTGTGTGTGTGTGTGTGTGTGTGTGTATGTATGTATGTATGTATATATGTGTGCGCGCGTGTGCGTAGCAGATTGCTGTCTAAAGTACACTCGGCGTCCAGTGCCATGCCGAATGCTGAAAGACTACATCTACCAGACCATTACCTCCTCCTGTGACATCCACGCTGTCATGTGAGTTATCCTCCAATCACAGCTCAGCACACACTGTGTGTAGAATACTGCCTGAATGTCAATTGTATTTCCTTGATTCCTCTTGTCTTTCCTTCTCCAATGCATTTTGAGGAGGTGAGGAGAGAGGAAAGACCATTGAGATTCACTCACTATCTGTGTGTGTAATGTGTATGTGTGTGTGTGTGTGTGTGTGTGTAATGTGTGTATGTGTATGTTTGTGTGTGGATGTGTGTGTTTGTGTGTGTGTGTGTGTGTGTGTAATGTGTGTTGACATTGTGCTGTGTTGTTGCAGCTTCCACACTCGGAGGGACAAGTTTGTGTGTGCCGATCCCTCTCAAGACTGGACCCAGAGGGTACAACGCTGTCTGCTGTGAGTACACCTGTGTGTGTGGTGTGTGTGTGTGTGTGTGTGTGTGTGTGTGTGTGTGTGTGTGTGTGTGTGTGTGTGTGTGTGTGTGTGTGTGTGTGTGTGTGTGTGTATGTGTTTGTTTTGCATGTGCACATGTATAGGTGTTGTAAAAGTTGTGTTTATGTTTGTCTAACGTTGTGTGTCTGCGTGTGTGTGTTCATAGCAAACGTCAGGAGAGGAAATCTAAACTCAAGAAAAGTATTTGATTTCATGACATCGTGACCTGGAGATGACATGGAGAGGATTGGGCTCTGGACAGATGTACAGCTCTACCTTTCATTATAGAACAATTATAGTATATATATATATATATATGTTATTTACCCTATTTATGCTTTACAAACGCCTAAATATCTCAATAATCATAAAGATACTGTTTCAGGATTTCCGTATTCATACAAATCATTTAATATCTGTGGTTATTATTGTTCATCATATCTGTATTGATTCTGAGGGTGTTTGAGTTTAATATCAGTTATCAATGTTGTTGGTCTGTTTTATAAACAGCAAGTGTAGTATTTCTGATACACATGGAGAAACATGAGTACCACAAAATATTTTTGTGTTGATGTTTCCAGAGAAAACCTTTTTGATTTTGTATTTTCAAAGTATCCAAATGTGTGTGTGAGTTTTACTGATGTGTACTGGGTTGCTGTAAGCTAAGAACTATGAAATAGACAATAAAATATGTATTTGGAAAAACTGTGTTTTCTACTCTTATTGTACGTGACCGGTCCGTGACAACCTCTAAAACTGGAAATGCCATCATCATCCACACAAGAAATTACAGACTGTAGGAAGGGATATCAAACACACACACAAGCACTGCTCAATGGCTGGGATTATATTAGTCTATGGACATTACATCAACTCCATTTCATTCAGCTGTTTAAACACTGTCGGGTAAGATTGATCCACTCTACTTCCACACGCTTCTTACATTCCAGCATTATCTTTCAGTGAAACACAGGTGGCTGGTTGCACCTTAATTGGGGAGGACGGGCTCATAGTAATGGCTGGAAAGGAATTGTTGGAATGGTATCGAGCACATCAAACAAATGTTTCCATGTGTTTGAAACCATTCCATTCACTCCGTTCCAGACATTATTATGAGCCATTCTCCCCTCAGCAGTCTCCACTGCAGTGGAAGTTAACAAGATCATAAACCTGGCAGAGCACACAAAACTCCTGAGCATACCAACAGTCGCTCAACAACAACCCCCCCACCTTTGTGTGAACACGTACTAGGACCTGTACCTCTTAGGTTTCTCTCTACTGTAAGTCATCTAGTGCTTTGGAACAACTCTTCACTCCACTCTCCAGAAAGAAGATTATTTTTAGAGACCACAAAAATTATGCTATGAAATTCTACACAATGGACTAAACCATGCATGGGTATCTGATGACTTCAACCAAAGAAACACATTTTAACCAGAATTTGATGTCAATTTCACATCCCATGCCAAATTCTGCCTGCTGATTGGTCCTGTATTGTACCAGGAAGTTTGTGGCATTAGCCAAGAGGCAGCAGGCATTTAGTTACACAAACAACCAGACAACCAGTCTGTGTATTCACTTGGTCTCTCTATTTCAGTACAGTGAGGTGGTCTATAGTGTAGAAGTTTGTAGTCAACACAGGTGTGTGGCTATGATGTTTTATTACAGGTGTGTGTCTATGATGTTTTATTACAGGTGTGTGTCTATGATGTTTTATTACAGGTGTGTGTCTATGATGTTTTATTACAGGTGTGTGTCTATGATGTTTTATTACAGGTGTGTGTCTATGATGTTTTATTACAGGTGTGTGTCTATGATGTTTTATTACAGGTGTGCGTCTATGATGTTTTATTACAGGTGTGTGTCTATGATGTTTTATTACAGGTGTGCGTCTATGATGTTTTATTACAGGTGTGCGTCTATGATGTTTTATTACAGGTGTGTGTCTATGATGTTTTATTACAGGTGTGTGGCTATGATGTTTTATTACAGGTGTGTGTCTATGATGTTTTATTACAGGTGTGTGGCTATGATGTTTTATTACAGGTGTGTGTCTATGATGTTTTATTACAGGTGTGTTCATGTTTCACGTGTTCAATACGATTTCAATGTGTTGCTTCAAAGTTGCGATATTTACAGCTGTACCATGGTCATTTCAATAAATTACATTGTTAACCAGTTTATATTAGCAATAAGGCACCTCGGGAGTTTGTGGTATATATTTTTATTTTATTATTTCACCTTTATTTAACCAGGTAAGCCAGTTGAGATCAAGTTCTCATTTACAACTGCGACTTGGTCAAGATAAAGCAAAGCAGTGCGATAAAAACAACAACACAGAGTTACATATGGGGTAAAACAAAACATAAAGTCAAAAATACAACAGAAAATATATATACAGTGTGTGCGAATGTAGTAAACTATGGAGGTAATGCAATAAATAGGCCATAGTGCAAAATAGTGACAATTTTGTATTAACACTAGAATGATAGATGTGCAAAAGCCAATTCTAGATCTAACTTTTGATTGGAGATGCTTAATGTGAGTCTGGAAGGAGAGTTTACAGTCTAACCAGACACCTAGGTATTTGTAGTTGTCCACATACTCTAGGTCAGAACCGCCGAGAGTAGTGATTCTAGTCGGGTGGGCGGGTGCAAGCAGCGTTCGGTTGAAGAGCATGCATTTAGTTTTACTAGTGTTTAAGAGCAGTTGGAGGCTACGGAAGGAGTGTTGTATGGCGTTGAAGCTCGTTTGGAGGTTTGTTAACACAGTGTCCAATGAAGGACCAGATGTATACAAAATGGTGTCGTCCGCAGAGAGGTGGATCCGAGCGTCACCAGCAGCAAGAGCGACATCATTGATATACACAGAGAATAGAGTCGGCCCGAGAATTGAACCCTGTGGCACCCCCATAGAGACTGCCAGAGGTCCAGACAACAGGCCCTCCGATTTGACACATTGAACTCTATCTGAGAAGTAGTTGGTGAACCAGGCGAGGCAGTCATTTGAGAAACCAAGGCTATTTAGTCTGCCAATAAGAATGCGGTGGTTGACAGAGTCGAAAGCCTTGGCCAGGTCGATGAAGACGGCTGCGCAGTACTGTCTTTTATCGATCGCGGTTATGATATAGTTTAGGACCTTGAGCGTGGCTGAGGTGCACCCATGACCAGCTCGGAAACCGGATTGCATAGTGGGGAAGGTATGGTGGGATTCGAAATGGTCGGTGATCTGTTTGTTAACTTGGCTTTCAAAAACTTTCGAAAAGGCAGGGCAGGATGGATATAGGTCTGTAACAGTTTGGATCTAGAGTGTCACCCCCTTTGAAGAGGGGGATGACCGCGGCAGCTTTCCAATCTCTGGGGATCTCAGACGTTACGAAAGAGAGGTTAAACAGGCTAGTAATAGGGGTTGCGACAATTTCGGTGGCTAATTTTAGAAAGAAAGGGTCCAGATTGTCTAGCCCAGCTGATTTGTAGGGGTCCAGATTTTCCAGCTCTTTCAGAACATCAGCTGTCTGAATTTGTGTAAAGGAGAAGCGGGGGGGGCATGGGCAAGTTGCAGCGGAGGGTGCAGAGCTGGTGGCCGGGGTAGTGGTAGCCAGGTGGAAAGCATGGCCAGCCGTAGCAATATGCTTGTTGACATTCTCGATTATTGTAGATTTATCGGTGGTGACAGTGTTTCCTAGCCTCAGTGCAGTGGGCATTTGGTAGGAGGTGCTCTTATTCTCCATGGACTTTACAGTGTCCCAAAACTTTTTGGAGTTAGTGCTACAGGATGCACATTTCTGTTTGAAAAAGCTAGCCTTTGCTTTCCTAACTGATTGTGTATATTGGTTCCTGACTTCCCTGAAAAGTTGCATATCGCGGGGGCTGTTCGATGCTAATGCAGTACGCCACAGTATGTTTTTGTGCTGGTCAAGGGCAGTCAAGTCTGAGGAGAACCAGGGGCTATAACTGTTCTTAGTTCTGCATTTTTGAAGATTGAGAGGAAAGCACTTTTAAAGAACAACCAGGCATCCTCTACTGACGGAATGAGGTCCAGGATACCTGGGCCAGGTCAATTAGAAAGGCCTGCTCGCTAAAGTGTTTTAGGGAGCGTTTGACAGTGATGAGGGGTGGTCATTTGACCGCGGACACAGGCAATAAGGCAGTGATCGCTGAGATCCTGGTTGAAGACAGCGGAGGTGTATTTAGAGGGTAAATTTGTCAGGATGATATCTATGAGGGTGCCCATGTTTACAGATTTTGGGTTGTACCTGGTAGGTTCGTTGATAATTTGTGTGAGATTGAGGGCATCTAGTTTAGATTGTAGGTTGACCGGGGTGTTAAGCATATCCCAGTTTAGGTCACCAAGCAGTACGAACTCTGAGGATAGATGGGGGGCAATCAATTCACATATGGTGTCCAGGGCACAGCTGGGGGCTGAGGGGGGTCTGTAGCAAGCGGCAACAGTGAGAGACTTATTTCTGGAAAGGTGGATTTTTAGAAGTAGGAGCTCAAACTGTTTGGACACAGACCTGGATAGTATGATAGAGCTCTGCAGGCTATCTCTACAGTAGATTGCAACTCCACCCCCTTTGGCAGTCCTATCTAGACGGAAAATGTTGTAGTTGGGGATAGACATTTCTGAATTTTTGGTGGCCTTCCTAAGCCAGGATTCAGACACTGCTAGAACATCAGGGTTGGTGGAGTGTGCTTACGCAGTGAATAACTCAAACTTAGGGAGGAGGCTTCGGATGTTAACTTGCAAGAAACCAAGGCTTTTTACGGTTACAGAAGTCAACAAATGATAACGCCTGGGGAGTAGGAGTGATACTGGGGGCTACAGGGCCTGGGTTAACCACTACATCACCAGAGGAACAGAGGAGGACTAGAATAAGGATACGGCTAAAGGCTTTAAGAACTGGTCTTCTAGTGCGTTGGGTACAGAGAATAAAAGGGGCAGATTTCTGGGCGTTGTAGAATAGACTCAGGGCATTATGTACAGACAAGGATATGGAAGGATATGAGTACAGTGGAGGTAAACCGAAGCGTTGGGTAACGATGAAAGAGATAGCATCACTGGAGGCACCGATTGAGTCGATCTCCGCGTGTATGGGGGGTGGGACAAATTAGCTGTCTAAGGCAGGTAGAGCTGGGCTGGGGGCTCTACAGTGAAATAGTACAATAAGAAATAACCGAAATAGCAATGAGCAAGTGTCACGCCCTGGCTCTGGGGACACTGTTATGTTGAGCCAGGGTGTGTAGATCTATGTATTCTATTTCATGTTGGGAGTTCTAGTTTGCTTATTTCTATGTTGGCCTGAGTGACTCCCAATCAGAGGCAACGAGTGTCAGCTGTCAGCTGGTTGTCTCTGATTGGGAGCCATATTTAAACTGTCTGTTTTTCCCGTTGTGTTTGTGGGTTCTTGTTCTAGTTGGTTTATGTTAGACCGTTGACTGTCACGTTATCGTTTTTGTTCGTGTTTCCTTCAGTGTTAATAAATATGTTTGCATTCAACGCTGCGCATTGGTCCTCTGTTCCCGACGAACGTGACAGAAGAACCCACCAAAACTGGACCAAGCAGCGTGTCCAGGAGCCATCGCTAGCAGATCTCGGGGCAACCTCAACTGGGTCAAGCCTAGTGAGGAGCAGAGAGGGTGGACTTGGGAACAGTGGAGGAAGAGCTTCGACTGGGTCAAGCCCAATGAGGAGCTGAATGGCGGGAGTTGGAAGCAGAAGAGCGAGAGTTGGGCGAGAATTATAGAGGCCTGGCCCACGGGGAGGAGAGAACCCCAGAAAATTTTTAGGGGGGGGCTCACGACATCGGGGCAGCAGGAGGCTGCGATAGAGCGGTCCAGCGGGTTGGCAGAGGAGGCCGCCAGGTTACGGGGGCCACTGGTCGAAGAGGGGATGGAAGGTGTAGAGGCACGGCGAGAGGTACTGGGGTGTGTTACCAGTCCGGTCCGGCCCGTTCCAGATCCCGGTGTAGGGCCAGTGGTGTGTGTCCCCAGTACGGTCCGGTCTGTTCCTGCTCCCCGCACCAAGTGTACGGTGCGCGTCGCCAGCCCAGCCCGGCCTGTTCCTGCCCCTCGCAACAAGCCTACGGTGCGCGTCGCCAGCCCGGCCCGGCCTGCTCCTGCCCCTCGCACCAAGCCTACGGTGCGCGTCGCCAGCCCGGCCCGGCCTGCTCCTGCCCCTCGCACCAAGCCTACGGTGCGCGTCGCCAGCTCGGCCCGGCCTGTTCCTGCTCCTCGCACCAAGCCTATGGTGCGATTCGCCAGCCCGGCCTGTTCCTGCTCCCCGCACCAAGCCTATGGTGCGCGTCGCCAGCCCGGTCCGGCCTGTTCCTGCCACTCGCACCAAGCCAGGGGTGCGAGTCGTCAGCCCGGTCCAGCCCGTTCCTGCTCCACGCACCAAGCCAGGGGTGCGTATCGTCAGCCCAGTCCGGCCCGTTGCTGCTCCACGCACCAAGCCAGAAGTGCGCATCGTCAGCCCGGTCCGGTCCGCTCCTGCTTCCCGCACCAAGCCAATGGTGCGCGTCGCCAGCCGGTTCGGCCCGCTCCTGCTCCTACACCAAGCCAGTGGTGTGCGTCGTCAGTCCAGCACGGCCCGTGCCTGTTCTCCACACCAAGCCAGTGGTGGGCGTCGTCAGTCCGGCACGGCCCGTGCCTGTTCCACTGGTGCCTGGTCCGGCACCGGTCAGATGCGTTACGCCGGAGCTAGAGCAATCCGCTCCATCAGTGTGCAGTCCAGCTCCGGCCAGCGGGCCAGACCCGGACCAGGGGTACTTTGGGGGGTTGGAGAGGGAGTGGGGATCAGGCCCGGAGCCGGATCCGCCGCCAAGGCGGAGTGCCCACCCGGTCCCTCCCCTGTGGTATTTAGTTGGCGCGGTCGGAGTCCGCGCCTTTAGGGGGGGGTACTGTCACGCCCTGGCTCTGGGGACACTGTTATGTTGAGCCAGGGTGTGTAGATCTATGTATTCTATTTCATGTTGGGAGTTCTAGTTTGCTTATTTCTATGTTGGCCTGAGTGACTCCCAATCAGAGGCAACGAGTGTCAGCTGTCAGCTGGTTGTCTCTGATTGGGAGCCATATTTAAACTGTCTGTTTTTCCCGTTGTGTTTGTGGGTTCTTGTTCTAGTTGGTTTATGTTAGACCGTTGACTGTCACGTTATCGTTTTTGTTCGTGTTTCCTTCAGTGTTAATAAATATGTTTGCATTCAACGCTGCGCATTGGTCCTCTGTTCCCGACGAACGTGACAGCAAAGCATATTGACATGGGAGAGAGGCATAAAGCAATCACAGGTGTTATTCGAGAGAGCTAAGACAACAGCTGGTAATGGCGACAAAGTTTGGGCTGAGGCTAAACATAAACAGGATGTGGTACCGTATAAAGGAACAGTCCAGCAGGCATCAGCTGTACAGCTGAGTTATCATGAGGTCCGGTGAACAGCAATAGGAGAGTTCGGAGGTAGTTCGGGGGCTGCTACAGCACTGGCGAGCAAGAGGCCCGGCTTGCGTGTGCTAGCGGGCCGGGGCTAGCAGATGGATCTTCGTGGTCGACGTCGTGATGGGAAGCCTGTTGAAACCACATCAGACAATTTTGTCTGCAAACCAGTCGTGTTGGATCGGCGGGGCTCCGTGTCAACACTAGGAGGTCCCGTCCGGTTGACAGAGAGGTAGATAGCCGGGAAATCGGCCTGGCTCGAGGCTAGCTCAAGGCTAACTGGTGCTTGCTAAGGGGCAATGGTCATTAGCCAACGACAACAGCCATTTGGTTGCAGCTAGCTGGTTGCGATGATCCGGTGCTAGGGTCCAGTGATTCCGGCAGTATATCCGATATGCTCTGGGTCGATAGCACGCTGTGCAGACTGGCCGACAAATTGTCCAGGCTAGAGCTAGAGCTGGCTGGTGGGTAGTGCAGGCCATGGACAATGGTGAAGACGCTAACGGTGGCTAATAGCAAGTAGCCATTCGGTTGCAGCTAGACTAGTTTCAGCTTAAGGTTCTTGATGAAAGTTATAAAGAAATAATAGAAATTCCACGTTGGGTGAGGCGGGTTGCAGGAAATTATATTTAGTTAAAGAATGAAAAGTAAAATTGAGAAATATATACAAAATAGACAAAAAACTAAAAAACGGGCTATTTACACAAGGACAGAAAAAAACACGACCACACTGCTACGCCATCTTGTTATAGTTAAGCAATAAGGCACGAGGGGGTGTGGTACATGACCAACATACCACGGCTAAGGGCTGTATCCAGGCACTCCGTGTTGCGTTTTGTGTAAGAACAGCCATTAGCCGTGGTATATTGGCCATGTACCACACCCCCTCGTGCCTTATTGCTTAACTATAACATATAGCATAAATGCCTGATGAGCTGCCTTACCCCATCATAACTCAAAATAAACTGGTACGTACATGATATAAACCAACTATAGTATGTGGTAAATATGAATACTTTCTGGTATGTTTTTGATCTGAGGGTTAACGAGAGATTAACCCAGAGATTAACTAGAGTTCTGAAGAGCAAACACACACACACACACACAAGACGCAGTCTCTATTGCACTCCACACTGCCCTCACCCACCTGGACAAAAGGAATACCTATGTAGAAAATGCTGTTGATTTGTCATAAAAACAAACTACGCCACCTGCTGGAGGTTTGGAGCACCAGGACTCTTAATTGTAAAACATTCAAGTTCTAGTGACCAGTTGGGAACCAAAAAGGGTCAACAAAAAAAACTAAAAATAATGTATAGGTAGATTGGAAATGTATCAAGCATGATGTAGGTCACTAAAGGGGTTAGGGTGGAATAGATCCCACTAAAGGGGTTAGGGTGGAATAGATCCCACTAAAGGGGTTAGGGTGGAATAGATCCCACTAAAGGGGTTAGGGTGGAATAGATCCCACTAAAGGGGTTAGGGTGGAATAGATCCCACTAAAGGGGTTAGGGTTGAATAGATCCCACTAAAGGGGTTAGGGTTGAATAGATCCCACTAAAGGGGTTAGGGTGGAATAGATCCCACTAAAGGGGTTAGGGTTGAATAGATCCCACTAAAGGGGTTAGGGTTGAATAGATCCCACTAAAGGGGTTAGGGTTGAATAGATCCCGCTAAAGTGGTTATGATGGAATTTATCCCACTAAAGGTGTTTAGGTCGAATAGATCCCACTAAAATAGTTATGATGGAATTTATCCCACTAAAGGTGTTTAGGTCGAATAGATCCCACTAAAATAGTTATGATGGAATTTATCCCACTAAAGGTGTTTAGGTCGAATAGATCCCACTAAAGAGGTAAGGGTGGAATAGATCCCACTAAAGGGGTTAGGGTGGAATAGATCCCACTAACGGGGTTATGGTGGAATAGATCCCACTAAAGAGGTAAGGGTGGAATAGATCCCACTAAAGGGGTTAGGGTGGAATAGATCCTACTGAAGGGATTAGGGTGGAATAGATCCCACTAAAGGGGTTAGGGTTGAATAGATCCCACTAAAGGGGTTAGGGTGGAATAGATCCCACTAAAGGGGTTAGGGTTGAATAGATCCCACTAAAGGGGTTAGGGTTGAATAGATCCCACTAAAGGGGTTAGGGTTGAATAGATCCCGCTAAAGTGGTTATGATGGAATTTATCCCACTAAAGGTGTTTAGGTCGAATAGATCCCACTAAAGAGGTAAGGGTGGAATAGATCCCACTAAAGGGGTTAGGGTGGAATAGATCCCACTAACGGGGTTAGGGTGGAATAGATCCTACTGAAGGGATTAGGGTGGAATAGATCCCACTAAAGGGGTTAGGGTTGAATAGATCCCGCTAAAGTGGTTATGATGGAATTTATCCCACTAAAGGTGTTTAGGTCGAATAGATCCCACTAAAGGGGTTAGGGTGGAATAGATCCCACTAACGGGGTTAGGGTGGAATAGATCCTACTGAAGGGATTAGGGTGGAATAGATCCCACTAAAGGGGTTAGGGTGGAATAGATCCCACTAAAGGGGTTATGGTGGAATAGATCCCGCTAAAGGGTTAGGGTGGAATAGATCCCACAAAAGTGAAAAAATAGTTCCTCCTGTTTTTAGGGGATGGGGGAACTCTGGCAGCCTGCCCGCTCTGCTGAACTCTGCTCCTCATTTTACTCCAATTCTGTCCACTAATCTGAGGGAGCCTCAACGGTAACATTCCAGTTTTCAAAGCAATAGATACAGTAAGAATCCAATCTTCAACCTCAATTCTCAATACTTAAAAGTAGTTGTCCATCCTTTTAACAGCATTGAGCCATGTACAGCAGATAAAAAGGAGTGAGATTAACAGCGTGCAATATTGGTGCTTTACCAGTCCAATAAAAGCATTTAAAACATTTCACATCACTTTTTACTTTGTGATCCAGTCCGGATTTTGCCGCTGATCAGTCTGATGCGCCTTCGAAACTCTGTTGTAGCTCCGCCACGTTTTTCCAGTTCCAATGTTTCGCAAGAGGTCCTTCCTGTCTCTGTGCCAAACCATTCTGGCACACATTGCTTCCATGGCAGGGGCGGTGTGTTCATTAGGGCGATATGGGCGACGCACTGCCAAACGGGAAAAGGAAGGGATTTTTTTTCTAATCAATTATATCACGGCAACAGTAGTTATCAGTGTTCTAATCTAGACGTCTGATCTGCCACTAAATGTCCAATCAGGCTAAAGTCGTGCTTCAAATGGCCCCGCCCCTTTTGGGGGCGATTTCAGTCAGGTTGAAAATCGCCCCAGAAGTCTCTCATAGACTCTCATGTAAAATCTTTTTTTCAAATATCAGAGCTTTCAATACAATCTCTATGGGTTCCGGGAGGGCTTGCACTTACGGCGCTTTCGTCATCCGTAACATAACCATGAACGTAACTAAGAAAAGAGCGGGTAGCAGCGTCAATCAATTCACGTACTACTGTCAAGATGGCTAGCGTTCAGTGCAACTCGATTGTCTCTTTGAAAGAAGTCCCTTTTTGTCGGCGAACAAATCAAGATAAATTGGCAACGAAACAATTAGGACCTCCCAGACCAAATTTAATAATTCAACAGGTTTCTACTAAAGGGGGAAAGTCCTACACCCGAGGATTTTCCAAAAATTGGTATGAACGAAAAACCTGGCTAGCAGGCTGCGATGTAGCTAATGCAGTCTTCTGCTACCCCTGCTTACTCTTTCACCCTGAAGGCGGCACGGCAGACAGCACCGCTTGGACAGCGACTGGTGTAACGGACATGCACCATCTTTCAGAAAAGATTAAGAAACATGAGCTGTCAAAGACCCACATGGATAGCTGTTTGAGATTGTCTGCTTTGGGGAGAGTGAACATTGCCACTCAACTGGATGAGGG
Organism: Coregonus clupeaformis; assembly: GCF_020615455.1. Lineage (NCBI taxonomy): Eukaryota > Metazoa > Chordata > Actinopteri > Salmoniformes > Salmonidae > Coregonus > Coregonus clupeaformis. The sequence goes on along the minus strand of NC_059198.1, from coordinate 22,184,767 downwards.
ATACAGGCTAGCTGTCCGCCGCCACAACGATGAGGTTAGCAAGAACCGCCACATCCTCAGCTGGCTAATCCAGTGTGTGAAGTTTTGCGGAGTGTTTGAGTTAGCTTTGCGAGGCAAAGATGAAACTGAGGGCTCCACCAACCCTGGTATTTTTCTTGGACTTGTCAACTTTGTGGCACAATTAGATGAGGTGTTTTATGGAAATGCATATTGTTTATGCAGTGTTGAGGAATGTGAAAGAACACCCTTGATTATTTTTACTGTGATAACTTATTTTGCTTTTGTAAGCCAACACTTTTGAGATCAGTCAATAAATGCTTCTGGTATTGACTTATATGCTGCCCCTGTCTTCATGTTGTTGCTGGACATATCTTTTTTAAAATGTGTGTAGGTCACCTAAATCATCAGAGAAATTGCCCCCCCTGAGAATTTTTTCAGGAGCCGCCACTGTTCCATGGCCTTTAAATACACACCTCAATCTGGTCAAGCACCAATAGGAATGTACATTGATTTATTTATACTTCTCAGGAGGGGTTGAGAATTCCAGGAAGTGGTGTGCTCCTGTATTCCCTCCATATTAGCACTCCTTGGTTGACAGCAGTGCTCCTGTGAGTAAACCGTGAAATACAAAACAAGGGAAGTGAAACATGCTTAAAAACACACTAAAATACATCTGTGCAAGAAAGGTATGAGAAAGCCATTTGATGTTGGAATGTGCAACAATAAGACCTCTGCATTCAACACCATAGTCCCCTCCAAGCTCATCACCAATCTCAGGACCCTGGGACTGAACACCTCCCTCTGCAACTGGATCCTGGACTTCCTGACGGGCCGCCCCCAAGCGGTGAGGGTAGGCAGCAACTCATCCACCACGCTTACCATCAACACGGAGGCCCCTCAAGGGTGTGTGCTTAGTTCCCTCCTGTATTCACCCAAAACTGCGTGGCCGCGCACGACTCCAACACCATCATCAAGTTTGCTGACAACTTAACGGTGGTAGACTGATCACCGACAACGATGAGTCAGCCTATAGGGAGGAGGTCAGAGATCTGGCAGGGTGGTACTAGGACAACAACCTCTTCCTCAACGTCAGCAAGAGAAAGGAGCTGATTGTGGACTACAGGAAACAGATGGGCGAGCACGCCCCCTTCCACATCAATGGGGCTGTAGTGGAGCGGGTCGAGAGCTTCAGGTTCCTCAGTGTCCACATCACTAAGGAATTAACATGGTCCACACACACCCACACAGTTGTTAAGAGGGCACGACAGGAAGCTGAAAAGATTTGGCATGGGCCCTCAGATCCTCAAAAAGTTATTCAACTGCACCATTAAGAGCATCTTGACTGGCTGCATCACTGCTTGGTACTGCAACTGCAAGGCACCTGACCGCAAGACGCTACAGAGGGTGGTGAGTACGACCCAGTATATCACTGTGGCCGAGCTCCTTGCCATCCAGGACCTCTATACCAGGAGGACTCCAGCAATAGACTGTTCTCTGTGCTACCACATGGCAAGCGGTACCAGTGCACCAGGTCTGGAACCAACAGGTCCCTGAACAGCTTCTACCCCCAAGCCATAAGACTGCTAAACAAGACTGCTAAATAGCTAATCAAATGGCTACCCACTGCTGTTACTGTCTATTAGCTATCCTGTTGCCTAATCACTTTAACCCTACCTATATGTACATAGCTACCTTAATCACCTCTTACAACCTGCAGATGGACTCGGTACTAGTACTCCCTGTATACAGCCATGTTATTTTTAGTCCTCATTGTTATTCGTTATTCATTGTATATTTATTCCTTGTGTCACTATTTCCATGTTTTATTTTATTTCTTATCTTTAACTCGGCATTGTTTAAAAAATCCCCATAGGTAAGCATTTCCCTGTTAGTCTACATCTGTGGTTATTTATAGAATGTTGTGATGTTCTTAGAATGTCCCTGATAACGCTGATGTGATCCCATCCTGCTGATGATGATAATCATTGATCAACTCTCTCTCTCTCTGTGTCTGATTACGCTCTACTCTGATCTTGGGTGATTATCCGCCATTGTGTGTGTGTTTGTTTGGTGTGTGTCCATGCGTGTGTGTGTGTGTGCGCGTGGGTGAGTGTGTGTCATCACAATATTTCTAGGCCTTGGCAAGGGCTTATGGGTTAGAGCTGTGGTCGAGTGGATAATACTTCCTGCTCTATGCACATGTACCATTCCCTGCCGTAGACTGGGGTTCAATCCCTAAAGTTTCCAAAACAATATTGGCCATCTAGAATGTTCCCTACACGGGTTAGATTTCATCACACACAAAAAACACATACTTAATCATGCCTACACATGTAAGAATTCAGGTGTGTCCACCTACACAGGTAAGAATGAATAAAGTTTCATAAACCAGTGTTCTAACTGCTAGTTCATGCACGAACGCACACACACACACACACACACACACACTCCCTGTGTGGAGGAGTAATGATACAAGAAGACGTGGTAGGCTATAAAGACGTCTAGCAGCATGTTAAATCAGCCACTTTTACCTGAGCCCATGACATGAAACTGATCCAACCCAAACCGGATGAACATACCCCAACCTCTGTCAGAATCGTAGCCTTCAGTCTGAACTGCCGTCTAGTTGGACCATCTAGAAAGTAACCTGGTTGTAATCAGGTGATATGATGTCTTCTCAACCAGAATACCACTTTACCACCAGAAGATGATGTCATTATGACGCTGGGAAGGCCTTTGTATTCTAACCATGTTGGTCCATGTGATAAATTATAGATGTTGATTCTCCACTAGCAGTGGTCGAGGGGGCGGCAGGTAACCTAGAGGTCAGAGAAGTGGGCCAGCAACCGGAGGAACGGCCGTTCAAATCCCAGCACCAACTGGGAAAGATCTGGTGGAGAGTGGAGGAGCGGGTGGAGTGTTGCTGGCATCAGTAATCCTATATACCATCTCTTACCGTTGTGTCCTTGAGCAAGGCACTCTAGGGGCACTGCACTGTGACTTACCCTGTCCTCTAACCTCTCTGTGGGTTTATGTATGTGTGTGTAAAGGAAAAATACACATTTCCATGTCTCCGTAACAATGAACAATGAACAATGAAGCAAATCTTATATAATCTATTGCTGTCAATAATACAATGCTCAAAAAAATAAAGGGAACACATAAACAACACAATGTAACTCCAAGTCAATCACACTTCTGTGAAATCAAACTGTCCACTTAGGAAGCAACACTGATTGACAATAAATGTCACATGCTGTTGTGCAAATGGAATAGACAACAGGTGGAAATTATAGGCAATTAGCAAGACACCCCCAATAAAGGACTGGTTTTGCAGGTGGTGACCACAGACCACTTCTCAGTTCCTATGCTTCCTGGCTGATGTTTTGGTCACTTTTGAATGCTGGCGGTGCTTTCACTCTAGTGGTAGCATGAGACGGAGTCTACAACCCACACAAGTGGCTCAGGTAGTGCAGCTCATCCAGGATGGCACATCAATGCGAGCTGTGGCAAGAAGGTTTGCTGTGTCTGTCAGCGTAGTGTCCAGAGCATGGAGGCGCTACCAGGAGACAGGCCAGTACATCAGGAGACGTGGAGGAGGCCGTAGGAGGGCAACAACCCAGCAGCAGGACTGCTACATCCGCCTTTGTGCAAGGAGGAGCAGGAGGAGCACTGCCAGAGCCCTGCAAAATGACCTCCAGCAGGCCACAAATGTGCATGTGTCTGCTCAAACGGTCAGAAACAGACTCCATGAGGGTGGTATGAGGGCCCGACGTCCACAGGTGGGAGTTGTGCTTACAGCCCAACACCGTGCAGGACGTTTGGCATTTGTCAGAGAACACCAAGATTGGCAAATTCGCCACTGGTACCCTGTGCTCTTCACAGATGAAAGCAGGTTCACACTGAGCACGTGACAGACGTGACAGAGTCTGGAGACGCCGTGGAGAACATTCTGCTGCCTGCAACATCCTCCAGCATGACCGGTTTGGCGGTGGGTCAGTCATGGTGTGGGGTGGCATTTCTTTGGGGGGCCGCACAGCCCTCCATGTGCTCGCCAGAGGTAGCCTGACTGCCATTAGGTACCAAGATGAGATCCTCAGACCCCTTGTGAGACCATATGCTGGTGCGGTTGGCCCTGGGTTCCTCCTAATGCAAGACAATGCTAGACCTCATGTGGCTGGAGTGTGTCAGCAGTTCCTGCAAGAGGAAGGCATTGATGCTATGGACTGGCCCGCCCGTTCCCCAGACCTGAATCCAATTGAGCACATCTGGGACATCATGTCTCGCTCCATCCACCAACGCCACATTGCACCACAGACTGTCCAGGAGTTGGTGGATGCTTTAGTCCAGGTCTGGGAGGAGATCCCTCAGGAGACCATCCGCCACCTCATCAGGAGCATGCCCAGGCGTTGTAGGGAGGTCATACAGGCACGTGGAGGCCACACACACTACTGAGCCTAATTTTGACTTGTTTTAAGGACATTACATCAAAATTGGATCAGCCTGTAGTGTGGTTTTCCACTTTAATTTTGAGGGTGACTCCAAATCCAGACCTCCATGGGTTGATAAATTTGATTTCCATTGATAATTTTTGTGTGATTTTGTTGTCAACACATTCAACTATTGTAGTGTATTAGGATTATGTCTTTGTTAATGGTTTTAAGTGGAACTGAAAGAATGTTGTTTATGTTAGTTAAAAAGTAGCCATTTGTGGGGTGACGCCCCAGGGGAGACCGGTGATTGGACCGCAGAGGGAGCAACCCATATTTTCACATTGTTTATAAGTATATGCTGGGGGCATAGGGGGTTAGAGCAGCCATTAGAATTCGAGGACACTGCTCTCCAGACCCTGCAAGTCTGTAACTCATGCTGAAAGCTTGTGATATGAATAAAACTTATGATCCAGGTTCAGTATGAGCGGACTCCTTTGTTTATCAGCAATAATTGCCAGCATTTACTCGATACGACAAATGGCGCCCAACGTGGGGCTGGTCTGCATCTCTCCTTTGCTTCATTCGTTGCCGCCAAGCTAACTCGTTCTGAAGTCATGGCCAGACAAGGGTGAGTTTTTCTTACCGCTTTGGAGGTTGTTAGTTTGGATACTGCTTGTGTACACTGGAGAGGTGTACCATTACGACCGAAATGTGCCTCGTGTGGCGTTATTGCTGAGAACGGGGGTCTGGCTAATCATTATCAATTGTTGCACTGGTAGACAGGGCAAAAGGGGGGAGAGTAGGCTTGGAATTTTAGAGCAATCGATGGTAGGGATTAAGGCAGATATTGGCAGAATAAAGGCAGGAATACGTATGCATTAGGGCACTGTACCATTTAAGACCCCGGAGTGGGCCATTTTAGGAATGGGCCGAAAATCCGTTTGCGCGTTAGAATGTGCAAGTCGGTGTGTTTTAAAGAAAAACTTGGGTTGATGGAATTTATCTGATTGTGATTATTGCTCGACTTTCATCCGACGGGGTGTCCGCTTTGGGGGAATCTCTCAGTAGATGGTCATTAAACCCACGGCATCACAAACGGTAGGAGAAATAGACAAAAGGTAAAAAGGGCAGTGAAAGGTACCTGTTGCGTGGTGCCAGCCACAGGTTAGCTAAAGGCTAATGCTAATGCTGATGCTAAATGCTAATTGTGTTGCGTGCTACATGCTAACGGGTGTCCTTAGGGGTGCCATTGCGATGGGATAAGCCTCTTAAATTATGGTTGTGTGTGTAGAATTCAGAGTTCTATGCGATATGTGAGCTCTGTTAAATGTTATTGTTTGACTATAAGTGTAAAATAGAGAGGCTGTGGTAGAATGCTGGCGTTCTATTGTTTGAGAACGTATTTTTGAATGTATCGCGCATGCGTGGGATTTTACTAGACTGGGCTGCAGGGGGAGACAGAGACACAGACGAGGGAACAAAGAGGAGAGATTTTAACACGAATCTTCTAGGTTTAAAGCGGCTGTTGTTTGAAAATGAAACTATTTGTTGAGATGTAGTGAATGTATAAATTAGAGATATGTTGACGGATTATAATAAATTAAATTAAATGACGATTAAAATAAATAATGTTTTTGAGCGATCTATTTAGTCCTGAGTTTAGTCTTAGAGCGATTGTGAGTGGGGGAATATTGAATATGGTTGAAGTAACTCAGTGATTGCATTAACTACTAAAATCTTTTTCTGTTTCTCTGTTCTTTTGTCATATGAGAGGAACGATGGAGAGAGAGAGAGAGGGGGTGCTGACGTATACATCACGTCACGTGACGCGACAGAGGATCGAGTCAAGGGGTTTTGGTACTGGTATGTTTGCAAAATCTTCCCCTACAGGATATTTGATGTTATGACAATTTCACAGAGGCTTGGCAACAGACTGATCATTTGAATAAAATTTGCATTTTAGAGTCTCTGGCATCACTTGGGTTTGATTGCAGTTGTGTTGGAAATCGAGTACTGACATTATTCTGTAAAATTAAGATAATTAGGTGCTTATAGAGCAAGGGGGTTTATGGGTAGTGTAGTAATGGTAAGGTTAAAGGCTTTGTTAGAGGCTTTGTTTTTAGGATTGTAGTCTGAAGTTGACTACTTGCATTTTCTTTCCTGATGGGTTGTGGTAAGATAGCCACCACTAATTGATAAATTGGTAAGATAGGATATAGAAATAAACATTGGTTTTAATTATTCATAATTTTTTAATTGATTTTTTTATTTTAATTAAAAATATTTTTTGAATAAAATTTTTAATTGAATTTTTAATATTCATAATTTGGTTGATTGATAAAAAAAAAATGTTGTTGTTGTTTAAGGTTATATTAATAATTAAAGGGGGGAAGCCATAGGCTATATAGGCTAAAATAAAATAAGTCACAATAAAGGAATATAAAAGAGTAGTTACAATGGGGAGAAAGGACAGCAAGGCTATGAAAGTCATACGCCGGTTGATATAGTTGAAAATAGTAATCCTTTAACTAAAGTAGTGCTAGGTTATCCGGCAAATGAAATAAAAGTTGCCCTTCATTCTCAAACAAAAACTGATAAAAGATTCCAGCGATAAGATAAACAAAGGTATAGAGGAAAATGCTAAAGGAAGAAAAGGCGACAGAAAAACTAATGGCAGAAGTTAGTACACCTTTCTCACATACGGATTCAGCAAAAAGACACCCACCTTACGAGAAGGAAGTAGAGCTTAGGGATGTTTATCCTCAGCTTCCAGTGATCATCCAGCAGGGTGATTATTGCATCAGAGATGAAGATGAACGAATAATAGAGAGAGGACAAGCAGAAACTACGATAAAGGTGAATCCAAAACTCCAGAAGGAAGAAAATGAGATGTCTGGAAGAGAAGAGTGAGGTTAAGGAAGATGGAACTTGAAGAAGATGATGAAGATGAAGATCAGAGTGATTGAGAAGAGATCATGGGTGGATATGACTCTGTGATCAGAAGGAAGTTGGCAAGAGAGGAAAGAAGGATACTAGAGATTTGATCTCTGATTGAAGTTGAAGGAAGAAGGATACAAGAGATTCGAGTTCAGATGAAGACAGCGATAAAGAGGAGACTAAAGGTGCTGTGTATTCAAAAGGATTTTATTCAACAATGATTGGCACAGAAGAAATAGAAGGAGATATAGACCGATGCTTATCATGCCTGGATAAAGCGAATAGTTTAGAAGAAGTAACACAACTGGATGAACAACTCAAGAAGGAGAAACTGCTGAGAAAAGAATCCCAAGAATTGGAGGAGAAGAATACATTGAGGTCAAGGAAAGGCCAATAGTAAGAAGATGATGGAAGATGATATTTCGAGGACAGAACTTAGAATATAAGCTTTTGAAGAATACTGATATGTCAACAACAGGAAGAACCGGATAAAGAAACTCTCAAAAATCTCAATCATACAACTGGTGGAGAAGGAGAAGAGAAGCTTTGGTTATGAAGAATCAGAGTGAACCAAATCAACAATCACTGTTACAGCTTCAACTGAACAAGATCAAACGCAATTGTACCAGCCACCAAGGGCGGTACCAGGTGTTTCATATCCACAGCCAGTTTCTGGACAGACACAGAATTGGAGAGGAAGAGGACGAGAAGGCTTAGAAGGAGGAGGAAGATTTCAGCTACACTTCCAGCAACTTTCAGAAGAGTGTTATAATTGTGGACAGGTTGGTCACTTTACCTGTGAGTGCAACAAGTCAGGAGGGAACATCAGAGGGAATTTCAGAGGAAGATACAGGGCCCAGTCAAGGTCTTTTGGAGGACATGTGAACCCCTACAGGGGTCCGGAGCAAGGATTCTAGAGGTGTCTAGAAGATACGAAGGGGGGTGTCAGCTGATAGCAAGAGAAAATATCTAACAATTTAAGTAAAAACAGAGGACTACGAGTAGTGATAGTGAATAGTGGAAAAGCTTTTATCTGTGTTCAGCCTAAAGAGGTTAAACATCTCACTATGTAAAATTAACTAATTAGGATAGGGATTTGAGGTAGTACAACAGCTAATTACTCTTAAGGAACCAATTGAGCTCTTCTATAAAAAATCAAAGAGGAATTAAAATAGACATACTAATATTAGGACATATACCTATTGCATTGTTGGAAAGAGATGCATTGTGTAAATTGAACTGTACAATAAGATGTACACTAGACGGCTGTCTGGTAGAATATTTTAAAAAGTAGGGTTTTTGGGAATCATATTTGCTTAAAAAGATAATATCATAGGAAGGATGATAATCTATTAGACTGCCTATTAGACAATCTGTCTGGGAAATAAAGTTAAAAGGGGTGAATGTTATTCTGGGTTACATTCCTACACCAAGAGATTTCAGGCTAGGCTAAAAGGTGTTTAGTCGTTTGCCAAGTCTTTGTGTAAAGAAGTCAGAAGCAGGTGGGGACTTCCCAATCACATATTCAAAAAATTGGTGGTAAAGGGATTTTGTGAATAAATCAGTGGGAAAAGGTTTTTAAAGGTTTTTAAAGATTAGATTAAAAAGTTAGGAGAACTAGGTTGAAGGAACTCTAAGACAGTAAGCTAAGTTTCAAAGTTAGTAGTAAGAGAGAGAACAGTGGTGAAGGACATTTTAGAGTAGGAAGATCAAGGTAATTGTAGGTGTATTTTTTATAATCAAAGGTTTGAAAGTGAGGGTTTAGAGTAGGAAGAGAGAGTGAATGTAAGTTACATTTACGTCATTTGACACTAGTGGTGATAGATGGAAGTACAAGCAAAGAGTTCAAAGCTTTGGGGAAAATGGATGAAGTAACAACAATGGCATCAACACTTCAGTCTATTAAAACAACAGTGAGAAGCAATTTAACTCTTTCAACATTGATAGTTATTAAAGCCATAAATATATCGCATTTGATTATAAGGGAACCAATAGCTCCAGCACCAATTTTAGAGGAAAAGACTGTTATTAGGGTTAGGATGGGGACGTTCCTCCCACATGGAGAGATAATTATGGAGAAGAAGTATTGTTATCAGGACCAGATGTAGAAGCTGTTGCACCTAATCAAAGGAGGTATAGTTTGTACAACAATATGAAGTGGAAGAGGGTTATGAGTGATTGTTCATTTATTTTGCGTAATGTTACAGAGAAAGATCAGGGAGAATATATGTGTACTTTTCTAGTGCAAGCATTAAAATTTGTTCCGGTTAAGAATTATTGGTTAAAAGGCTATGTAATTCGTGAATGACGCTTATAATGGAAGATTTGAAATCTGTTGAAGTTTCCACAGTCACCAAAGGAGTTCAGGAAGAATATGTTACAGTAGTCACTCCAACAGTAAATAATTTGTTCTAATAAAACATATGATGTAAGGGGTATGTTTATGGGAATATCAGATTGTGAGGATTATATGATAACTTTGGGTAAGCATGACCTTAAGGGTAGTAATGAGAAATATGTTACTTTTTATGTTCCAGTTAGTAAGAAGAGCAGGACTTTGATGGTTAAAAGATTAGCTTTTGCCTGACAATGTGACTATTGGGAATTTTAGAGATATTTGGAGGGTTTGTGGTGATAAAGCGTATATATTCTTACCCTATGGATGGACAGGATGTTGTTACATGTCAACGTTGAAGCTTCCATATGAGGTTTCTACCATTAAAAATGGGGTAGCACCGGACACAGATAAATCTGAAGCTAGGTTTGGAAATAGGATGAAAAGAGACATGGCGACATGTCATAGTTGTCAAGGTCGAGGTAAGGAGTAGACCAAGGCGCAGCGTGATGAACAAACATGACTTTAATTAGTTAAAGCGTCAAAATACAAAACAAAACACGACTCGTGACGTCCACGGTATCAATGACCGAACACGGAACAAAAACCCACAACCACAAAGGGAAAACATACAGTTTAAATATGGCTCCCAATCAGAGACAACCAGCCAACAGCTGACACTCGTTGCCTCTGATTGGGAGTCACTCAGGCAAACATAGAATACAACAAACTAGAATGAACACCAACATAGAAATACACACATAGAAATGAACACACCCTGGCTCAACATAATGGGTCCCAGAGCCAGGGTGTGACAATAGTCTTCAAGCCTATCATTGAAGGATAAATCTAAGGGAGAAGGGGGGACTTTTTCCATGGTATGGTGTAACATTTGGGAAGATCATATTGATAATATTAGTTATACTTTGAGTCCAGATAGTCCAGATATTATCACTAGGGTTATATATGCATTGAAGAATATAAGGGATGCATTTGGTAGATCTGAAGGAGCTGGATGGTCAGCGAAGACTTGGTTGCAAGATCAGTTAGGCCAGTAGGAGCAGTGATGGATTACATTTTAATAGCAGCTTTGATAACACTGTGTGTGATGTTTGTAATTTGTTACTGACCTTTGAGAAAGCTATGAGATTGAGATAGGTTGGAGTAGTGATGCCTGTAGACAACACTCAGATGCCGTTGTTGACTGTTCCTGATCTGGATGAAGATGGACAAGTGGGACTGGATGATAAATATCCTTTTTGAATATTTGATCATTTTTCAAAAAAAAAAATCAATATTATGGTGATTTTAGTATGATTGTATGAATCAAAGGGGGGAAGTGTATGAATGAATCACAGTATCCCTATTTCATTAGTCTATCATTTATATTGATTCATACATCATTTATATATAATTTTTATATTCTTAGTTGATATTGATGTTTAATTTGAAAGTGTTGTTTTGCAAAAGATACTGTTTGGTCTTTTCTTTTCTTCCAGAAGCATTTGGGGGAATATGTGGAGATTGAAATACTCAAACAAGGACAATATGAAAGGACAATGACTGGAGGAGATGGAACAAGGAGGGTGTGGAAAGATTCCGATTCCATCATCAACAATACATTGGAAGTCGAGACTACAGGGGAGATTAAGTGTGGTGGACTACATTCCAGTGTCTGCAATGAAATATAGACATATTTGCATGTGTAATACATAATTTGTGTCATATTCTTAGGTATAGATTTTTGTAGAATGATATTTGATGTTATTGGATACATGTGAGGAACTTAGATGTTTTTGTTTATTTCGTGAATGCTTAGGGACAGGGAGTCTAGGCAGGGAGAGGTCCACTGTAGGGTCCGATGGGTTGACCAGCCTTGGTGTGGACATTTCGGATAGGATTTTGTTTGCAGGGGCTTACATGTGTATTTAATTGCATCATAGTTTCAAATGCATTGATAGGGATTTATGAGTTTATCTGGAGTATCTAGGTGGTTGCCTGGGGCAGAGGGACCGTGAGAGAATTTTACTGTCTTGATTGATGGATGGATTTGGAATGAAGGTTGCCAGACAGTTTTTCGCTCTCACACTCCATAAAGATTTGTTCATATTTCATAGTAATGTATTCACACTCCATAAAGATTTGTTCATATTTCATAGTAATGTATTTCATAAACAGTTATTCATATTTCATAGAAAGGTATATACACTCTAGAGAAGAATGTTTTTTGGTTTAAGGTTAAAAATACTCAATAAGATAAATTGTTACTTGTCATAATCCTATTCTGTTTGGTTTCGAGACTTTTAGTTCGTCTCGAAGGGGGGAAATGTAGTGTATTAGGATTATGTCTTTGTTAATGGTTTTAAGTGGAACTGAAAGAATGTTGTTTATGTTAGTTAAAAAGTAGCCATTTGTGGGGTGACGCCCCAGGGGAGACCGGTGATTGGACCGCAGAGGGAGCAACCCATATTTTCACATTGTTTATAAGTATATGCTGGGGGCATAGGGGGTTAGGCCCTCAAAATTGTCAAAGACTCCAGCCACCCTAGTCATAGACTGTTCTCTCTGCTACCGCACGGCAAGCGGTACCGGAGTGCCAAGTCTAGGTCCAAAAGACTTCTCAACAGCTTCTACCCCCAAGCCATAAGACTCCTGAACAGCTAATCATGGCTACCCGGACTATTTGCACTGCCCCCCCACCCCATCCTTTTTACGCTGCTGCTACTCTGTTAAGTATTTATGCATAGTCACTTTAACTCTACCCACATGTACATATTACCTCAACTACCTCAACTAGCCGGTGCCCCCGCACATTGACTATGCAACGGTACCCCCCTGTATATATAGCCTCCCTACTGTCACTTTATTTTACTGTATATATAGCCTCCCTACTGTCACTTTATTTTACTTCTGCTCTTTTTTTCTCAACACTTTTTTGTTGTTGTTTTATTCTTACTTTTTTTGTTTAAAATAAATGCACTGTTGGTTAAGGGCTGTAAGTAAGCATTTCACTGTAATGTCTGCACCTGTTGTATTCGGCGCATGTGACCAATAAAATTTGATTTGATTTGATTTGATTTGATTTGATTTAGAACAGCCATTAGAATTCGAGGACACTGCTCTCCAGACCCTGCAAGTCTGTAACTCATGCTGAAAGCTTGTGATATGAATAAAACTTATGATCCAGGTTCAGTATGAGCGGACTCCTTTGTTTATTAGCAATAATTGCCAGCATTTACTCGATACGACACTATATAAAGAAAAAAGTATTTAATAAGATTATTTCATTCATTCAGATCTAGGATGTGTTATTTTAGTGTTCCCTTTATTTTTTCGAGCAGTGTAGTTTAGATCCACAAAAGCTACTTCATCACAGTTGTGATGTCCAACTGCAGACTTTGACACAATGGCTAGGATGATTTTACCTGAGCAGTTTGTGAGGGTCATATCCTGTTTAGTCTATGGTCATGACATCAACTCCCATTCATTACGCAGTTCACACAATCATTAATCTGCAGCCAAGGAGGAAGTGGAGAATAAAAACCTGAGCATGCCAACAATCACTCAACAGCCTGTCAACCCCCCTCCCCCCAACCCCCCCTCTCCCCCTCAACCCCCCACCTCAGCCCTACTTAAAGAACTTGAACTCCCAGTCAGAAATACACACTCGCTCACTCTCTCTCTCTCACACACTACAGACAACTCATCTACTGAAACACTCTATCTCACTCTCCCTTCTTTCTGTCTCTGGAACCCATCTGAAGATCAGGATGCTGGGCTGTAGAGTGTGTGTCCTGTCTGTGCTGTCATCTCTCCTCATCCTCACCCTCATCCCCTCCACACAATCAGGTGAGTGCTAACACAAACACACCATACATGCATACACACCATAGTACAAACACATGCACACACACACACATGCACACACCATAAACAAACACAAACATGCACACATTGTCTCTCTTTCAGACACATATGCTCTCCCTATCTTACTGTTTAACTCATGTGTGTGTGCGTGTGTGTGTAGCACGTTGCTGTCTGAAGTACACTCGGCGTCCATTGCCATGCCGAATGCTGAAAGACTACACCTACCAGACCATTACCTCCTCCTGTGACATCCACGCTGTCGTGTGAGTTATCCTCCAATCACAGCCCAGCACACACTGTGTGTAGAATACTGCCTGAATGTCAATTGTTTTTCCTTGATTCCTCTTGTCTTTCCTTCTCCAATGCATTTTGAGGAGGTGAGGAGAGAGGAAAGACCATTGATATTCACTCACTATCTGAGTGTGTAATGTGTTTATGTGTGTGTTTGTGTTTGTGTGTGTGTGTAATGTGTGTATGTGTGTGTTTGTGTGTGTAGTGTGTATGTGTGTGTTTGTGTGTGTGTATGTGTGTGTAATGTGTGTTGACATTGTGCTGTGTTGTTGCAGCTTCCACACTCGGAGGGACAAGTTTGTGTGTGCCGATCCCTCTCAAGACTGGATCCAGAGGGTACAACGCTGTCTGCTGTGAGTACACCTGCGTGTGTGTATGTGTATGTGTATGTATTTGTTTTGCATGTGCACATGTGTATGTCTTGTAAAGCTGTGTGTATGTTTGTCTAACGTTGTGTGTCTGCGTGTGTGTGTTCATAGCAAGCGTCAGGAGAGGAAATCTAAACTGAAGAAAAGTATCTGATCTCATGACCTCATAACCTGGAGATGACATGGAGAGGGTTGGGCTCTGGACAGATGTACAGCTCTACCTTTCATTATAGAACAATTATAGTATATATATATATATATATATATATATATATATATATATATATATATAATATATATATATATATAAATATATATATATATATATAATTATATGTTATTTACCCTATTTATGCTTTACAAACGCCTAAATATCTCAATAATCATAAAGATACTGTTTCAGGATTTCCGTATTCATACAAATCATTTAGTATCTGTGGTTATTATTGTTCATCATATCTGTATTGATTCTGAGGGTGTTTGAGTTTAATATCAGTTATCAATGTTGTTGGTCTGTTTAATAAACAGCAAGTGTAGTATTCCTGATACGTATGGAGAAACATGAAAACATCTGTTTTCACAGAGTACCACAAAATATTTTTGTGTTGATGTTTCATATCCTCTCTCCAATTGGAGCCAGAGAAATCCTTTTTAATTTTATATTTTCAAAGTGACCAAATGTATGTATGAGTTGCTGTAAGCTAATATAAAATATTTTTGTGTTGATGTTTCCAGAGAAAACCTTTTAAAGTATCCTAATGTGTGTGCGAGTTTTACTAAGCTAAGTGCTATGAAATAGAAAATAAAATATGTATTTGGAAAAACTGTGTTTTCTACTCTTATTTTATGTGGCAACATCTAAAACCGGAAATTCCATCATCATCATCATCCACACAAGGAGGGGATACCAAACACACACATACGTATGCATGCACAAACACACACGTACGTCTGGACGCACAAACACACTTATGCAAATGTTTGTGTGTGTGTGTGTGTGTAGGGGGAGGGGTAGTGGTAGTGTACGTGATCCCGGAAGTACCGGCAAGTACGCATCCCTATCCAAAAGCAGAGGGCAGAGCATGAGCAGCGCGTGGGTGTGACCTAGAACTGACAGTCAGTGGAGAAAAGTGACTCACTAGCTATAGTAGAAAGCTAGCTATCTAAAGGTAAAACTGGGTTTTTTATTCAACAGTCACTTTTATTGTAATGTTTTAAAAATAAGCTGTAGCAAAAATAATTGCTGTGCTAGCTACAACTGTCTAGTGTCTGGCTGTAAGGTTAACTAGCTAGCTACAGTAGCCGACTAAAAACTGAACGATTTAAGATGGATACATAAATAAAGTTGAATTTAATCGGCTACTAGCTAGCAAACTAAGTTACACCTATCATTTTATGGTTATGTCCCTTTCAAGTTGTCATAAGAATATAGCTAGCTACCTATTTATGATTATTATTATTAGCCAACTAGCCATAAAAGCGGCGTATGGTCGCTGTAGCCATGTGAACAGGGCCTGGCAGTCCGTACGACTTCGTTGCCATAGCTAGATGTCAAACTTGCTTCTTTTAGCTAGCTAACTCCGAATACAGTATTGCAATATGCAACGTTAAACTGTAGTTTGGTCCTAAATTGGTGTAGAGGTCTTTCTAAGGACATCTGGCAGATTTATCTTTGAACTAAAATCTGCCAGATTGCGGCCTGCAATTCGGGGTGTTCCTGCATGTGGGAATTTCTGCGTCTGCAGGAATCCCTCTTTATACTTATATTGGTCCATTTTTAAGTTAGGACAGGCAGGAGGCGGGGGCGCTCCAGTACAGTAGGTGCGTTAATGCACTAACGTTGGATGCCAGCCGCGGATAACAACGGTAGGTAGCTAGCCGTACGGTGTACTTCGCTCCCATGTATCAGGCACTGTTTTCCTGCAGTTCTGTTAATGATGGCGAGGGCAGGTGTTCAAGAGCTAAGGACACTGGCTACCGGTGTCACTCCCGCTAGCTAGCAAGTAGGCGGGGGCGAAAACTCAGATAATACTTTTATTTCCTGATTGACCCACATTCAAGTGTCACACAAGCATGAATATGTCGTGCTCGAGGGAGAACGCCCCGAATTGCGGGCTTCAGTTGCACACTGTTGCATAATATAAATAGTCTCAGGGGATGTGAGGTGTTGTTAGCTTGCTAGCACCCATATGCAATATCGTAAAGACATGATGATGATGATGATGGTGTGTGTGTGTGTTTAGTAGGGGTGTGCTGTCTTCTTTAGAGCCAGTATTCCCCACTTGTGATTCTCACACATGGTGTGTGTGTGGGAGGGGCGGTGTAGAACTGGTTCTGAGGGCTGTGTGTGTTCTCTCGCCAACCATGCGGAAAATGCAGTGAAAATGGTTGATCATTTCCTGGTTCTGAGTTTGGCTACGGCTCAGTCGGTTTAGAGATAGATGATGTTCAGGTTATGAGTTTCGTAGCCTTGCCCCAGATCTTGTTTTGCTGTATGGCCTTTGATGCTGGTGGTCCTCTGTAGCTCAGCTGGTAGAGCACGGCGCTTGTAACGCCAAGGTAGTGGGTTCGATCCCCGGGACCACCCATACACAAAAATGTATGCACGCATGACTGTAAGTCGCTTTGGATAAAAGCGTCTGCTAAATGGCATATTATTTATATTTATTATTTATATGCTGTGATGCTCGGTGAATCCCAGACCACCCCCTCGCCCTTACCAACTCACATGGAGGAGCCTTCCGTTGTCACGTGTTGCTGACGAAACTCCGAGGGTGACTTCCATAGAGTTGCTAGGGGATCAATAAACCCATCAACTTTGGGATATACTCCTGACTTGAATGATGCAATTCATGTTCCACTTTGAAATAATAAAACAAGCATGACATTCAAATTAACAAATTCCCCCTGTTGTTTTCCAAGATATAAACCTCAGTATCAGTTAAACGTTTAATTTGGGAGGTATTTAATTTGTTAAATGTGTCAAGCCTCGAAATCAGACTAACAAATGCATGTGGAATGTGCGCATCGGGATAGCACTAAGCTCTGGAGCCGGCTGGCTTGGCACCTACATTAGATCATTTTCACTTCCTCAGCTTTGGGACACTTGTGCATATGGCGGCGGTGGTGCGCGAGAGGAAGGGGGTGATTTGGGATTCAGCCTGTTTTGGCTCCTGTGTGTATTTTGGCTCCAATGTGAGAGAAGGCCAAGGTCCAGGCTAGTGTTTAGTCTTTGAAAGAGATGGGGTATATCATAGGCGGGAAGGAAGGTCTGTCTGTCTCTGTGTGTGATAATCTCTTGTGTTGAGTCATTTGTGGTGTCGGTTGGAAGCAGAAGTATTTCTGTGTCGGTTTGTGGCTTTGATTGTAACTTCCTGCCTGATGTAACCTGGGCTTGAAACACACACTTATGTGTGTCACCTAAACCCTGTGTATTTACAGAACACACATTCCTGGGCCTGATGTTGTAGCTCTGGTACAGTGAATGGCTGCTCTGTTTTGTTCAAAACATTGAATTGTGATGGAAACAAGAAACATGATGGAAACCAATCCAACAAAGTCCATGAGGGGGAGTGAAGAGGTGTACATTTCAGGGAGAAACGGAATGAGGATTTAACCTCAAATGACTTTAGAATAACCTGTTCTCGCTCTCTTTCTCTCTACGTCCTTCTTACCCTCCCTCTATCTTCTGTCTCCCTCCCTCTATCTTTCTGTCTCCCTCCCTCTATCTTTCTGTCTCCCTCCCTCTATCTTTCTGTCTCCCTCCCTCTATCTTTCTGTCTCTCTAGCTACCATCATATCATGGCAGCAACTATCAATCAAGCAAGGTCGGCACTTTCCAGAATGGTGAGGGTCTTTTCTTTTTTCCTATGTGTACTATGAGTTCCGTAGAACACTAACGCACAACAGGGCTCACACCCTCCTATACAAACGCACATACAGCTAGATAAAACACACATTCAGCCAAATACTGAACAAAAATATAAACGCAACATGTAAAGTGTTGGTCCCAGCTGAAATAAAATATACCAGAAATGTTCCGTATGCACAAAAAGCTTATTTCTCTCAAATGTTGTGCACAAATTTGTTTACATCCCTGTTAGTGAGCATTTCTCCTTTGCCAAGATAATCCATCCACCTGATAGGTGTGGCATATCAAGAAGCTGATTAAACAACATGATCATTACACAGGTGCACCTTGTGCTGGGGACAATAAAAGGCCACTCTAAAATGTGCAGTTTTGTCAACCAACACAACGCCACAGATGTTTCAAGTTTTTGACTGCAGGAATGTCCACCAGAGCTGTTGCCAGATAATTTAATGTTAATTTCTCTACCATAAGCTGCCTCCCAACGTTTTTTTAGAGAATTTGGCAGTACCTCCAACTGGCCTCACAACTGCAGACGTGTATGGCTTCGTGTGGGAGAGCGGTTTGCTGATGTCAACGTTGTGAACAGAGTGCACCATTGTGGGGTTATGGTATGAGCAGGCATAAGCTACGGACAACGAACACAATTGCATTTTCTCTATGGCAATTTGAATGCACAGAGATACCGTGATAAGATCCTGAGCCCATTGTCTTGCCATTCATCCGCCGCCATCACCTCATGTTTCAGCATGATAATGCACAGCCCCATGTCACAAGGATCTGTACACAATTCCTGGAAGCTGAAAATATCCCAGTTCTTCCATGGCCTGCATACTCATCAGACATGTCACCCATTGAGCATGTTTGGATGCTCTGGGTCAACGTGTACGACAGCATGTTCCAGTTCCCACCAATATCCAGCAGCTTCGTACAACCATTGAAGAGGAGTGGGACAACATTCCATAGGCCACAATCAACAGCCTGATCAACTCTATGTGAAGGAGATGTGTTGCGCTGCATGAGGCAAATGGTGGTCACACCAGGTACTGATAGGTTTTCTGATCCACGCCCCCTTTTTTAAAGGTATCTATTACCAACAGATGCATATCGGTATTCCCAGTCATGTGAAATCCATAGATTAGGGCCTAATTTATTTATTTAAATTGACTGATTTCCTTATACACTGCTCAAAAAAAGAAAGGGAACACTTAAACAACACAATGTAACTCCAAGTCAATCACACTTCTGTGAAATCAAACTGTCCACTTAGGAAGCAACACTGATTGACAATACATTTCACATGCTGTTGTGCAAATGGAATAGACAACAGGTGGAAATTATAGGCAATTAGCAAGACACCCCCAATAAAGGACTGGTTTTGCAGGTGGTGACCACAGACCTCTTCTCAGTTCCTATTCTTCCTGGCTGATGTTTTGGTCACTTTTGAATGCTGGCGGTGCTTTCACTCTAGTGGTAGCATGAGACAGAGTCTACAACCCACACAAGTAGCTCAGGTAGTGCAGCTCATCCAGGATGGCACATCAATGCGAGCTGTCGCAAGAAGGTTTGCTGTTTCTGTCAGCGTAGTGTCCAGAGCATGGAGGCACTACCAGGAGACGGGCCAGTACATCAGGAGACATGGAGGAGGCCGTAGGAGGGCAACAACCCAGTAGCAGGACTGCTACCTCCGCCTTTGTGCAAGGAGGAGCAGGGGGAGTACTGCCAGAGCCCTGCAAAATGACCTCCAGCAGGCCACAAATGTGCATGTGTCTGCTCAAACGGTCAGAAACAGACTCCATGAGGGTGGTATGAGGGCCTGACGTCCACAGGTGGGGGTTGTGCTTACAGCCCAACACCGTGCAGGACGTTTGGCATTTGCCAGAGAACACCAAGATTGGCAAATTCGCCACTGGCACCCTGTGCTCTTCACAGATGAAAGCAGGTTCACACTGAGCACGTGACAGACGTGACAGAGTCTGGAGACGCCATGGAGAACGTTCTGCTGCCTGCAACATCCTCCAGCATGACCGGTTTGGCGGTGGGTCAGTCTCGCCAGAGGTAGCCTGACTGCCATTAGGTACCAAGATGAGATTCTCAGACCCCTTGTGAGACCATATGCTGGTGCGGTTGGCCCTGGGTTCCTCCTAATGCAAGACAATGCTAGACCTTATGTGGCTGGAGTGTGTCAGCAGTTCCTGCAAGAGGAAGGCATTGATGCTATAGACTGGCCCGCCCATTCCCCAGTCCTGAATCCAATTGAGCACATCTGGGACATCATGTCTCGCTCCATCCACCAACGCCACATTGCACCACAGACTGTCCAGGAGTTGGCGGATGCTTTAGTCCAGGTCTGGGAGGAGATCCCTCAGGAGACCATCCGCCACCTCATCAGGAGCATGCCCAGGCGTTGTAGGGAGGTCATACAGGCACGTGGAGGCCACACACACTACTGAGCCTCATTTTGACTTGTTTTAAGGACATTACATCAAAGTTGGATCAGCCTGTAGTGTGGTCTTCCACTTTAATTTTGAGGGTGACTCCAAATCCAGACCTCCATGGGTTGATAAATTTGATTTCCATTGATAATTTGTGTGTGATTTTGTTGTCAGCACATTCAACTATGTAAAGAAAAAAGTATTTAATAAGATTATTTCATTCATTCAGATCTAGGATGTGTTATTTTAGTGTTCCCTTTATTTTTTTGAGCAGTGTATGAACTGTAACACAGTCAAATCTTTGAAATTGTTGCATATTGCGTTTGTTTTTGTTCAGTGTAAGTAAAGTGTGTGAGTCTCTGTGTGTGTGTGTGCAGTTTAACAGTGAGCGGTACAGCCGCTTCACTCTGCAGTCGTACGAAGAGAGAGATGGAGGGAGCCATGTGGAGGTGAAGCTGTCTGATGATGTAGATGACCACACCCCCTCTGAGCAGGCGGGCCAACCAGGGGGCTCTCCCTCATACAGGCCCCGCCCCCAGCAAAACTACCGCAACGTGTGTTACCTGGCTCTCGGAACCCTCTTCATCTTCATCATTGGTACATACTCTTCCTCACACTCTTTTTTTTATTTATTTGTCACACTCACCCTCTCTCCCTGGGCGAGTTCGTTTTGCATCACCTGGTGCAGTTTACACATTTTAGACCCTTCCATTGGTCCAACAGTGAAATCTCCAGCCACCTGGGGCACCTGGCGACGCAAAACTAATTCATCCACTCTCTCTTGTTTCACTCTCTATAACCAATCCCTGCTTCCGTTTCTCTGTTTCAGGTTATCTGATTGGCTATGTGAGCCACCGCTCTCCCCGCCAGGAGCCGATCACTTGTGATTCTGAGCAGGAAGTGGGCGTGGCTGAAGAGGCTGTAGTAGAATCCTCTCTATCCTGGAATGACATCACCAGCTTGCTGGCACAGAGACTGACTCCTGACGCCTTCAACAGCAGACTGAGGTACTTACACATAGGGCAGTTGACCGTATTACCACCACAGTGGCATTCACCAGTCATGACTGCAGTCAAATTCACTGTGACTGTTGATCATGGTAATCCTATCCAATTCTGCCAAATGAATGTCGCTATCAAACTTGCAAATGGCCCTCGCTAATGGCCTGGTACTCAGCGCTCTATTGTCCCTCTAATCACTCTCTAAACACTTGATGATTGAATTTGAATGAATCTGAATATTGAAGACAAATGGTGATGGGAGTTAGAGCTCCCATTCCGAAATAGACACGGGAAACCCTGGACCCAATATGAATAAATGCATTTTTTAAACCTGTCCCGAAAGGACCTGAAGGACAACCGATCCGAGTGAGGGAAGCAGCAGAAAAGCCTATTGTTTTGCTACTTTCTTAAACCGTAGCCATGGAGAAAGGGAGAGAGAGCGAGCAGCTGTAGCCTATTAGGGAGCGGAGGCCGTGTGGTTTGTGTAAGACACAGGAGGCTCGGACGTGCACGGAGGGAGAGACCGCAACCACTGTTATCTCGCGCTAGACTAACTTCTTGCTGTTTATTTATCATCCCATCCGATTGCATATTACCTGTCTTGACTGCATCAAACTGAGAGAAGCTAGCTAATTGAGGCTAGCCATAATGTTACTCCTCTTCTCACCGTCCTACAGTTAGCCTACACATAACAACAACTCCATTCAGATTATAAATAGCAGCCTAGCTGTTGGCTTTTGGTCATTGTAGCCTTTCTTTCTCATTTCACTTTTAATTCTGTCATTTTAATTCCATCTTCCATTGATTAGATATCCTCGAACTTGCTTGCCACACAAGCAGAGCAACAATGCACTTGTCTCTCTATCTCCGTGGAAAGGATCAGAGCGCATGCCTATTTTGCGACTTTTCCAAATCATTAATATGGAGTTGCATCATGCAACCCTTACATTTTGATTTCTAAGACATTCCCAGGTTTACAGGCCTATCACAACTAAATAACTCATGGATTTATTGTGATGGTTAGGGCTGGGCAGTATACCGTATTTTATGATATACCGGTATTGATGCACAGACCAGTTTGGGTTTTTACTTTACCTTCTATAACGGTATTTGAATGTTTCATTTGTTAAATGTGATAAGCCATGTGTAACGTCCATTTTTATAGTTTACTCTGCTACTTGAATCATCTCTGTCGCTTTCCACACAGACCTTTTTATTTATTAATTTTTTATTTCACCTTTATTTAACCAGGTAAGCCAGTTGAGAACAAGTTCTCATTTACAACTGCGACCTGGCCAAGATAAAGCAAAGCAGTGCAATTAAAAACAACAACACAGAGTTACATATGGGGTAAACAAAACATAAAGTCAAAAATACAACAGAAAATATATATACAGTGTGTGTAAATGTAGTAAGGTATGGAGGTAAGGCAATAAATAGGCCATAGTGCAAAATAGTTACACTTTCGTATTAACACTGGAATGATAGATGTGCAAAAGATGATGTGCAAATAGAGATACTGGGGTGCAAATTAGCAAAATAAATAACAATATGGGGATGAGGTAGTTGGGTGGGCTAATTTCACAATGGCTGTGTACAGGTGCAGTGATCGGTAAGCTGCTCTGACAACTGATGCTTAAAGTTAGTGAGGGAGATAAGAGTCTCCAGCTTCAGAGATTTTTGCAGTTCGTTCCAGTCATTGGCAGCAGAGAACTGGAAGGAATGGCAGCCAAAGGAGGTGTTGGCTTTGGGGATGACCAGTGAGATATACCTGCTGGAGCGCAGACTACGGGTGGGTGTTGCTATGGTGACCAGTGAGCTAAGATAAGACAGGGATTTGCCTAGCAGTGATTTTATAGATGACCTGGAGCCAGTGGGTTTGGCAACGAATATGTAGTGAGGGCCAGCCAACAAGAGTGTACAGGTCACAATGGTGGGTAGTATATGGGGCTTTGGTGACAAAACAAAGTAGAGTGTTGGAGGCTATTTTGTAAATGACATCGCCGAAGTCAAGGATCGTTAGGATAGTCAGTTTTACGAGGGCATGTTTGGCATCATGAGTGAAGGAGGCTTTGTTGCGAAATAGGAAGACGATTCTAGATCTAACTTTTGATTGGAGATGCTTAATGTGAGTCTGGAAGGAGAGTTTACAGTCTAACCAGACACCTAGGTATTTGTAGTTGTCCACATACTCTAGGTCAGAACCGCCGAGAGTAGTGATTCTAGTCGGGTGGGCGGGTGCAAGCAGCGTTCGGTTGAAGAGCATGCATTTAGTTTTACTAGTGTTTAAGAGCAGTTGGAGGCTACGGAAGGAGTGTTGTATGGCGTTGAAGCTCGTTTGGAGGTTTGTTAACACAGTCTCCAATGAAGGGCCAGATATATACAAAATGGTGTCGTCCGCAGAGAGGTGGATCCGAGCGTCACCAGCAGCAAGAGCGACATCATTGATATACACAGAGAATAGAGTCGGCCCGAGAATTGAACCCTGTGGCACCCCCATAGAGACTGCCAGAGGTCCAGACAACAGGCCCTCCGATTTGACACATTGAACTCTATCTGAGAAGTAGTTGGTGAACCAGGCGAGGCAGTCATTTGAGAAACCAAGGCTATTTAGTCTGCCAATAAGAATGCGGTGGTTGACAGAGTCGAAAGCCTTGGCCAGGTCGATGAAGACGGCTGCGCAGTACTGTCTTTTATCGATCGCGGTTATGATATCGTTTAGGACCTTGAGCATGGCTGAAGTGCACCCATGACTAGCTCGGAAACCGGATTGCATAGCGGAGAAGGTACGGTGGGATTCGAAATGGTCGGTGATCTGTTTGTTAACTTGGCTTTCAAATACTTTCGAAAGGCAGGGCAGGATGGATATAGGTCTGTAACAGTTTGGATCTAGAGTGTCACCCCCTTTGAAGAGGGGGATGACCGCGGCAGCTTTCCAAACTCTGGGGATCTCAGACGTTACGAAAGAGGTTGAACAGGCTAGTAATAGGGGTTGCAACAATTTCGGCGGCTAATTTTAGAAAGAAAGGGGGCATGGGCAAGTTGCAGCGGGGGGTACAGAGCTGGTGGTCGGGGTAGTGGTAGCCAGGTGGAAAGCATGGCCAGCCGTAGAAAAATGCTTGTTGACATTCTCGATAATTGTAGATTAATCGGTGGTGACAGTGTTTCCTAGCCTCAGTGCAGTGGGCAGTTGGGAGGAGGTGCTCTTATTCTCCATGGACTTTACAGTGTCCCAAAACTTTTTGGAGTTAGTGCTACAGGATGCACATTTCTGTTTGAAAAAGCTAGCCTTTGCTTTCCTAACTGATTGTGTATATTGGTTCCTGACTTCCCTGAAAAGTTGCATATCGCGGGGGCTGTTCGATGCTAATGCAGTACGCCAGAGGATGTTTTTGTGCTGGTCAAGGGCAGTCAAGTCTGAGGAGAACCAGGGCTATATCTGTTCTTAGTTCTGAATTTTTTGAATGGGGCAGGCTTATTTAAGATTGAGAGGAAAGCACTTTTAAAGAACAACCAGGCATCCTCTACTGACGGAATGAGGTCAATATCCATCCAGGATACCCGGGCCAGGTCAATTAGAAAGGCCTTCTCGCTAAAGTGTTTTAGTGAGCATTTGACAGTGATGAGGGGTGGTCGTTTGACCGCGGACCCATTACGGACGCAGGCAATAAGGCAGTGATCGCTGAGATCCTGGTTGAAGACAGCGAAGGTGTATTTAGAGGGTGAATTTGTCAGGATGATATTTATGAGGGTGCCCATGTTTACAGATTTAGGGTTGTACCTGGTAGGTTAGTTGATGATTTGTGTAAGATTGAAGGCCATTAGTTTAGATTGTAGGTTGGCCGGGGTGTTAAGCATATCCCAGTTTAGGTCACCAAGCAGTACGAACTCTGAGGATAGATGGGGGACCTAGTCCCGCCCCCTGTCACTCAAGGAGGGCATTTGTTGTTCCTCGACCAGTAGACACTTGCGTTCAGTCTACATGGTCAATGCAGAATTGTTGATGACAATGATGCTGTTTCCACTTTGCTTCTTATTAATATAAATCCACAACCGTTCTATAATTACACTATTCGTTTGTGTTTCTTACATCTGCCAAAAGTTTGTTGGTCTTAGCAAGTTGTGGCTAAATCGCGTTAGTCCCTAATGCTAATAGCTAACGTTAGTTAGCTAGCTAGCTAATAAATGTACAGAGTAAATGTAGCTAGCTATACAGCCTGATACCAGTAATGGTGTAGGCCTAAATCAGCATTTTGTTCGTGCAACAGTATCTTCTAAATCAAAGAGGAATAGGCGAAGAATGAATATGTTAGCTACATAATGTAGCTAAGAGAAAGATTATAGAGTCCCCTAGGAAACACTGATCAACACTTTGGTTCCTACCCTGTCACAATAACTCCTCTTTGGCATTTTCATTTGTTGTCATGTCAAACAACAATGTATTCAAAGTGCCCACTATTATATTCTAACTAACTATATTATATTCTAACTCTATTTCCATAATTCCAACAGTTCACCCAAGTGTTTTGTTCTAAATTGCAAGTCAAATCACAATTGCAACATTTTGAAAAAAGTAAGGCCTAGATTGTTTGCCTGTATTGCGCAGCCCAACATGGCAGTGTGGAAATTATATCAAATGAGTGCAAGAAATGCAGAAATTGGTGAAAATACAGAAAATGTTGGTTTAAGTTAAATTGAACAGTATAAAACATTCAGAATGGAGAAAGACCCTTCGGAATCACTTAGAATGTAAGACCAATCGGAATCACTTAGAATGTAAGACCCATCGGAATCACTTAGAATGTAAGACCCATCGGAATCACTTAGAATGTATGTGACGCCACTCTAGGGTCACGCACTACTTATAAAGCAAATGTAGAACTTTTATTATTCAAAAACATAAAATACCGTCATACTATACAAAATTTGAAAAATACTGTGATATGATATTTTGGCCATATTGCCCATCCCTAGTGATGGTGTAGGCCCTCAAACTCAACTCTGGACCTCCAAGCCAGTTCCACTGTGTTTTTTCATTGTTCCCCTCTATTCAGGGACTGATTTAGACCTGGGACACCAGGTGTGTGCAATTAATTATCAGGTAGAACAGAAAACCAGCAGGCTCCGGACCTCGTAGGGTAAGAGTTGAGTACCCCTTGTGTAGGCTATAGGTCCATTTTCAGTACACAACATACTGACGTCACGCACAAATGCCCGCGACTTTTGGCTGCATTAAGAAAGCCATCGGCATCTGGTTGAACTGGTTGACGTTTAAGTGTTTTTAAAGTATAATTCAGTTGATTTGCGATGATGACACAAACATTGTATTAAGCAAAACATTCATGCAAGCCTTAAAATCCAATTATAATCCAAAAGTAGTGTGAAATGCACTCATAAGCAACATGTAAATAGAGGCTTTTTTTTCTGGCGTTCTATAAGAACTCCCCCGTGTTCTGCCACCAACTTGTGCGCATCACCCTCGTGCAGCAACGTTTGCAAACACAGAAAGGGGTCTATATTAAATTGATTTATTAAACTTTTTTAAAAGGTAGGTGTTCCAAAGGCGCGCATCAGCGGCTTGTATGCATGGAGGCCCGGTGATGCTAAAAACAAATATGTTAACGGTCAATTACTGTGACACCGACAGTCATTTGCATGACAATTTCCAGCTGACAAAATTACATGACCGTCACAGCCCTACACACACAAATACCTGAAAAGACTAATGATCCCTCTCTCTCTGCAGTGATGTTGAACAGCCAGATCACGAGGCAGGGAGCAGTGGAGACGGCCTTCTGGGAAATCATGTGTTTGACAGCTTTAAGAGTCTGGAGATGGAGCCCTGGACTGATGTACACTATGTCCAACTACAGACACCCAACAGGTACACACACATACAGTGCATTTGGAAAGTATTCAGACCCCTTGACTTTTTACACATTTTGTTACGTTACAGGCTTATTCTAAAATGGATTAAATTGTATTTTTTCCCTCATCAATCTACAAACAATAGCCCATAATGACAAAGCAAAAACAGGTTTTTATAAATGTTTGCAAATGTATTACAAATAAAAAACGGAAATATCACATTTACATAAGTATTCAGAAACTTTACTCAGTACTTTGTTGAAGCACCTTTGGCAGTGAATACAGCCTTGAGTCTTCTTGGGTATGACGCTACAAGCTTGGCACACCTTTATTTGGGGAGTTTCTCCCATTCTTCTCTGCAGATCCTCTCAAGCTCTGTCAGGTTGGATTGAGAGCGACGCTGCACAGCTATTTTCAGGTCTTTCCAGAGATGTTCGATCGGGTTCAAGTCCGGGCTCTGGCTGGGCCACTCAAGGACATTCAGAGACTTGTCCCGAAGGCACTCCTACATTGTCTTGGCTGTGTGCTGTGACGACCCTCCCACTCTGTCTGCCGTATTCTCTCTTTGTTCTTGTTTCCTTATTAGGATGCCGGTGGGCGGAGTTGGGAGGGTCGTCAGCTACATGGGAAACACCTGGGCCGGGTGTGTCCCAGCATAAATGGACCTTTTCCCCATTCATTGAGGAGACTCTCTCCAGGCAGATACTTTGACTTTGGTTGTGGTATTTTTGTGGCCTTTTTTGGTTGTTTGCTTTGGCACCTCTCAACACTTTTCCATATTACATTTATGCATGCAAACACTCACTTACACTACTGATTACACACACCATTGTTATTTGATTTAGTTTACTTTAGTTAATAAATATATACTTTGAGTATTCCTTGTCTCCACGTGTCTCCCTTTTGTTACGAACTTGTCACGAGTTCGTAACAAAAGGGAGACAAGGAATACTTAAAGTATATATTTATTAACTAAAGTAAACTAAATCAAATAACAATGGTGTGTGTAATCAGTAATCAGTAGTGTAAGTGAGTGTTTGCATGCATAAATGTAATATGGAAAAGTGTTGAGAGGTGCCAAAGCAAACAACCAAAAAAGGCCACAAAAATACCACAACCAAAGTCAAAGTATCTGCCTGGAGAGAGTCTCCTCAATGAATGGGGAAAAGGTCAATTTATGCTGGGACACACCCGGCCCAGGTGTTTCCCATGTAGCTGACGACCCTCCCAACTCCGCCCACCGGCATCCTAATAAGGAAACAAGAACAAAGAGAGAATACGGCAGACAGAGTGGGAGGGTCGTCACAGTGCTTAGTGTCGTTGCCCTGTTGGAAGGGGAACCTTCGCCCCAGTGTGAGGTTCTGAGTGCTCTGGAGCAGGTTTTCATCAAGGATCTCTCTGTACCTTGCTCCGTTCATCTTTCCCTCGATCCTGACTAGTCTCGAAGTCCCTGCTGCTGAAAAACATCCCCACAGCATGATACTGCCACCGCCATGCTTCACCGTAGGGATGGTGCCAGGTTTCCTCCAGACGTGACACTTGGCATTCGGGCCAAAGAGTTCAATCTTGGTTTCACCAGACCAGATAATCTTGTTTCTCATGGTCTGAGAGTCCTTTAGGTGCCTTTTGGCAAACTCCAAGCGGGCTGTCATGTGCCTTTTACTGAGAAGTGGCTTCCATCTGGCCACTCAACCATAAAGGTCTGATTGGTGGAGTGCTGCAGAGATGGTTGCCCTTCTGGAAGGTTCTCCCATCTCCACAGAGGAACTCTGGAGCTCTGTCAATGACCATCGGGTTCTTGGTCACCTCCCTGACCAAGGCCCGGATTGCTCAGTTTGGCCGGGCGGCCAGCTCTAGGAAGAGTCTTTGATGGTTCCAAACTTCTTCCATTTAAGAATGATGGAGGCCACTGTTCTTGGGGACCTTCAATGCTGCAGTCATTTTTTGGTACCCTTCCCCAGATCTGTGACTCAGCACAATCCTGTCTCGGAGCTCTACGGACAATTCCTTCGACCTCATGGCTTGGTTTTTGCTCTGACGTGCACTGTCAACTGTGGGACCTTATATAGACAGGTGTGTGCCTTTCCAAATCATGTCCAATCAATTGAATTTACCACAGGTGGACTCCAATCAAGTTGTAGAAACATCTCAAGGATGGTCAATGGGAACAGGATGCACCAGAGCTCCATTTCGAATCTCTTAGAAAAGGGTCTGAATACTTATGTAAATAAGATATTTCAGTTTAAATATCTAAAAACCTGTTTTCGCTTTGTCATTATAGGGTATTGTGTGTAGATTGATGAGAAAGTTAAAAAATGTATATATTTTAGAATAAGGCTGTAACGTAACAAAATGTGGAAAAAGTCAAGGGGTCTGAATGCACTGTAATTCCACTTTGCTTGTAACGTTCTCCTCCCCAATCCCCTTCCCCACAGTGAGAAGCCAAACCGTGTTCTGATTGGCCAAGAAGAGCTGTGCCAGCCTAAGGGCTATCTGGCCTATAGCGCCACAGGAAAAGCTCAGGTCAGCCAATCAGATGTCCACAATTAATTATATTGACTGATCATATTTTTTTGATATTTTGGGCCAATATTTTATAGTGTGAAATCGGAGCCAAAATAATCTGTTAGGGTTAAATGCTTGGAAAGTGTCATGTTTGCAACATATTTTCTGCCACATTGGATGTTTGCAATCACAGTTGTTGCCTGAATCTCACAAGGTGGAATTGTTTTGTGTGTCTGTCTGCAGGGCAAGGCAGTGTATGGTAACTATGGGAGACAGGAGGACTTGGTGCTGCTACAGAGTCTGAAGGTTGAGCTGAACGGCACCGTGATTCTACTGAGAGCTACAGGACAGATCAGCCTGGCACAGCAGGTGTGTGTGTGTGTGTGTGTGTGTGTGTGTGTGTGAGTAAGAAAGTGAATTTCAGTGTACTCCTGCGTGTTTGTGTTCCAGGTGGCTAATGTAGCAGCGTTGGGAGTATCTGCTGTGTTGATTTTCCTCGACCCTAAAGACTACAAGTTACAACCAAGTACTGAACTATACGGACATGTGAGTACATACACACTCACACCACACACCACTGCAAGGTGAATCTTACAGAGCCTGATTCAGAGATGCTGCTTCAACTGCAGCCATTTCAAATCAAATAAAATGTTATTTGCCACATGCGCCGAATACAACAGGTGTAGACCTTACAGTGAAATGCTTACTTACAAGCCCTTAACCAACAATGCAGTTTTAAGAAGAAAAAAAAAGTGATAAGTAAAAATGGCAAATAATTTAAAGAGCAGCAGTAAAGTTCTATGTTGATGTTCTATCTGACATTATGTCTCTCATTCTCTGAATGTTCTGTGATGTTCTCCTGTAGGTCCATCTAGGTTCTGGAGACCCCTATACTCCAGGGTTCCCCTCCTTCAACCACACCCAGTTCCCTCCCACCCAGTCCTCTGGTCTGCCCACTGTACTGGCCCAAAGCATTACTGCTGCCACTGCTGCCAAGATACTAACGTAAGACCACACACAAAAAAACTCACACACACACACACACATACACCTAACTGTTGATCACTCCCCAGGCGTATAGGTGGGCCTGAGTCCCCTCTCAGTTTTAAAGGCGAACTGGACAATGTGAAGTACACCGTGGGAGGGGCCAGTAGTGATGATGTCACAGTGGAGGTGAACAGCGTGTTGCAGGACACAGAGATCCACAACGTCTTTGGAGTCATCAAGGGCTTCACTGAGCCAGGTACGTGTCTGTGTTTGCGAGTGCATCCATTTTAGTGTGTGTGACTCGAGCAGGAATCAAGCCTAGGACGCTGGCGTTGCTAACGTCGTGCTCTTTCCAACCAAGCCACACAGACCACTCCAAAAGACGATCTATGAACTCTGTACATTTTTAACAGCAATGTTTAATCTCTATGGACCGTGTTTGTGTTAGTGAGTGGGTTTTGTGTTAATGTTATGGTGTAGATCGATACGTGGTACTGGGGGCTCAGAGGGATGCGTGGGGTCCAGGCTACGCTAAAGCTACTGTCGGGACCACACTGCTGCTGGAGCTGGCTAGAGCTGTGTCTGAGATGGTACACACAGGTAACACACATCAATACATTAACACGCATCAATACATTAACACACATCAATACGTTAACACACACATCAATACGTTAACACACACATCAATACGGTAACACACATCAATACATTAACACGCATCAATACATTAACACACATCAATACGGTAACACACATCAATACGGTAACACACATCAATACATTAACACACACATCAATACGTTAACACACACATCAATACGGTAACACACATCAATACATTAACACACACATCAATACGTTAGCACACACATCAATACGGTAACATGCATCAATACATTAACACGCATCAATACGTTAACACACACATCAATACGGTAACACGCATCAATACATTAACACGCATCAATACATTAACACGCATCAATACATTAACACACATCAATACATTAACACGCATCAATACATTAACACACACATCAATACGGTAACACACACATCAATACGTTAACACACACATCAATACGTTAACACACACATCAATACGTTAACACACATCAATACGTTAACACACATCAATACGTTAACACACATCAATACGTTAACACACATCAATACGTTAACACACATATCAATACATTAATACACACACATCAATACGGTAACACACACATCAATACGGTAACACGCATCAATACACACATCAATACGTTAACACACATCAATACATTAACACACATCAATACGTTAACACACACATCAATACGTTAACACACACATCAATACGTTAACACACATCAATACGTTAACACACACATCAATACGTTAACACACGCATCAATACGTTAACACACATCAATACGTTAACACACACATCAATACGTTAACACACATCTACATTAACACACACATCAATATGGTAACACACATCAATACATGAACACACACATCAATACATTAACACACACATCAATACGGTAACACGCATCAATACACACATCAATACATTAACACACATCAATACGTTAACACACACACATCAATACATGAAAAAACACATCAATACATTAACACACATCAATACATTAACACATTCTGACATCTGTGTCTGTGTGTGTAGATGGTTTCCGTCCCAGGAGGAGTCTGGTGTTTGCCAGTTTGAGTGCAGGAGAGTACGGCAGTGTTGGAGCTACAGAGTGGCTGGAGGTGAGAACCACACACACACACACACACACACACACCTTACAGTTCAACACACACACACACACACACACACACACCTTACAGTTACACACACACACCTTACAGTTCAACACACACACACACACACACACACACACACACACACACACACACACACACACCTTACAGTTCAACACACACACACACACACCTTACAGTTCAACACACACACCTTACAGTTCAACACACACACACACTTTACAGTTCAACACACACACACACACACACACCTTACAGTTCAACACACACACACACACACACCTTACAGTTCAACACACACACACACACACCTTACAGTTCAACACACACACACACACACACACCTTACAGTTCAACACACACACACACACACACACCTTACAGTTCAACACACACACACACACACACACACACACACACACACACACACACACACACCTTATAGTTCAACACACACACACACACACACCTTACAGTTCAACACACACACACACACACCTTACAGTTCAACACACACACACACACACACACACACACCTTACAGTTCAACACACACACGCACACATACACACCTTACAGTTCAACACACACTCTGGGTGGAAAGTATTCATGATATGGCAGTGTTTTAGCTAATGGAATTTGGTGATAATAATATGTTGCTGGAAGGCGCTGATTAGACCAGCCTCTAA
Organism: Coregonus clupeaformis; assembly: GCF_020615455.1. Classification (NCBI taxonomy): domain Eukaryota; kingdom Metazoa; phylum Chordata; class Actinopteri; order Salmoniformes; family Salmonidae; genus Coregonus; species Coregonus clupeaformis. The sequence goes on along the minus strand of NC_059198.1, from coordinate 22,151,401 downwards.
ACTAGCAGGGTGTTGTATGTAATGTCGTGTGTGTTCCTCTCCAGGGTTACCTCTCCTCTCTGGACAGAAGAGCTTTCACCTACATCAGTCTGGACGGAGTTGTCACTGGTGAGTACGCATACGCATACAACCACAAAAATACTTAATACAAAGTATCCTTCTAATCTAATGGTGTGGGTGTGTGATCTTCAGGCCATGGTGATTTTAAAGCGTCTGCCAGTCCCCTGCTCTACAGCCTTCTGGAAAGCACTATGAAGGAGGTGAAGAATCCCATTGGTGTCGGCGAGTCTGGGAAGTCTCTGTATGAAAAGGTGTCTGGAGTCAACTTTGAGGAGGCAGTGTGAGTACACCACACCTAGCACTCCAATGATAGATCACCCCAATGATAGATTACTCCAATGATAGATCACGCCAATGATATGTGTGTACAGTAAACATACTCTAACTTGACGTGTGTGTTTTATCAGGTTTGAGCCCATGCAGATGGAAGACTCTGCATATCCCTTCCTGGCCTTCTCTGGAATCCCCTCTCTCTCCTTCCGCTTCATCTCTCAGGGCGTGAGACACAAACACACACACTTTTTAACAAACACTAACACACACACACTCTTACACATTCACACACACACACACACAGATTCTCTGTCAGGCTTAGATGTTTTGTTTACAAATAGTTTGATTTCGATAACTGTCTCTAATAGAATAGTCTGTCTCTGTCTCCCGTGTGTGTGTGTGTGTGTGTGTGTGTGTGTGCGCGGTGGTGCAGTCTGAGGCCTACCCGTACTACGGCACCTCTCTTGACAACAAGGATCACCTTGGTTACGCCACCGCCCATCGCCTTAGTTCCCTAGCCACTGGGGCGGGATTGGTCGCAGGTCAGCTGGCGTTACGATTGGTCCACGACCACGTGCTGCGTCTGGACGTGCAACGCTACAAGAATGTTCTCAGGCAGTCGGTGGTCAAGATCAACCAGCGCCTCAAACAAGCCACCCGGGTTTGTTTATATGACATGATATATAAAATGATATGATAAATAAATAAATAAATAAAATACATGATTGTTTTAGTTTACATTGTTGTTTATATTGTTATTGGGTGTAACGTTAGGTATAATTATAATGTTATTGTGCTGTTACAGGATGGTTCTGCCGAGGGTCTGTCAGCCCGTTGGCTTGTCATGGCCTTGGGGTCCTACAGTAGAGCTGCTGCTGACCTCAACACTGACCTACTCAACACCGATCTCACTGACACACTGGCCTGCCACGACATCAACGACCGCATCATGAGGGTGAGACACACACAAACACACACCCTTGTAATCTAACAGATCAGTGTCATAGGGCTCCAGTTTTATAGTGAACACAAGTCAATCAGTAGTGGTTCTGTCTTGATTCATAAACTAACATTGGATTCTCCTCTCTCCCCCAAGGTGGAGCACAACCTCCTTTCTCCGTATGTCTCCCCCAAGGAGGTTCCATTCCGCCACCTGCTGTATGGCTGTGGTTCCCACACCCTGGCAGCCCTGTTGGAGGGGGAGGACAGAGAGGCGCTGCGGACCCAGCTGGCCCTGGCCACCTGGACACTGCAGGGCTGTGCCAATGCTCTCTCTGGAGACATCTGGGACATCGACAACCAGATCTAACTGTGTGTGTGTGTGCGCGCAGGGCTGGTCGGGGTTCAACCTCGTCCTCGTTCACTATAAAATCCAGGATGAGATGAAGAGGGATTGGTCAGGGCTGATGATGTCATAAGAGTCCAGGAAGTACTGTCATTCCTTCCAGTTTCAGTTACTAGACTTCCTAAAGAATGTTGAGATTGATGACATCACTGTCTGATCCCTCCTCATCTCACTCCAACCCCCAAACTGAAGCCTTGGCTGTTACCATAGAGACGACCTCTAACTCCTCGACACAGAGGAGCCTATTTATACTTTATATATTTATCAGTGGCAAAGTCCACTATAAATGTTCTCAGTTTTAATGGTGATAAAGTTCTCGTTTATTTTTATAAAGTTATCGGAAGCAGTGCCTTCCAGACTTATGGCAGTTTCATGTCGTTAGTTTGGGTTAAGAGTTTATTTATTTATCAGTGCCAGTGCACACTATAAATGTTTAAATGTCGTTAGTTTTGTTTTTGATAAAAAAAGTTATCGGGAGCAGTGCCTTCCAGACTTAACGGGTATGTGTTATTTTCATTTGGTTTTTGATAAAGTTATCAGTTAATTTGATAAAGTTATCGGGAGCAGTGTCTTCCATACTTATGACAGTTATACTGTCTCCTACTACGGCAGCATCTGCTGAAGCAACAGAGTTAGGTATACAGACAGTGTGACCATCCAAGATCCCATGACATTTGGTTTAAATATTGCTTTTCAGTTTGCCTTGCAGTTTAAGTGAGAACAGAATCTAATGGGGGAACAGAATTGAGGCAGACACAGAATCGTTTTGACACGGATGAAAAACTGTCCAGCTACATATGGTCAGACCTCCTCTGTATACATGACTCTGTTAACAGAAATACACCACCTACTGCTACCACACATTACTATGGAAACAGAACCCCGCAGAAACTGGGTATCACCACAGAAACCTGGTACCCGACGGCGGCTGTAGTCATGACTGTCACATTTTGACTTGATGAAATGCATGTACTTAAATTCCATGGTGGATTTACTCATTCTTAGCATGTTTTAGACATGTAGGGGAGGTAGCTACTTGGATCACGGCTGAAATTACACACTATTTTATATATAGCCTTAACCCTCCCGTTGTCCTAGGGTCAAAATGACCCGCCACTGTGTTGAACCAACTTTATTTAATTTTTATATTTTTGGGATCATTTGTGAAAAGGAGGCAGTGAGACTTTAAAGACAGTATCACTGCCTCCTTCTCACAAATGATCCAAAAAATATAAAAATTAAATAAAGTTGGTTCAACACAGTGGCGGGTCATTTTGACCCTAGGACAACGGGAGGGTTAAATGGCTCTAGTGCAGTATATAGGTATTAGGGTGTAATTTCAGATGCAGCAAGGGCAAAAAAAAAAAAACATGCTCAAATCTCGCCTCTCTGAGCTGAACTTATAAAAGTAGCTTTATATAGTTTATATCTGAGCTTTATATCCTGAAATAATATCATTCAGGCAGCGAAATAGTCATTTCTGTTAACCAGTCTTATTTTGGAGCAGTTTATATTTCTGATTTGAACCATTATCGGGAGCAGTGTCTTCCATAATGACAAGCGTTGATGGTAGTTTTTGCCTACCAGTGTGTGTGCGTGTTTGTATCGGGGGCAGTGACTCCCATATTTCACTGAAGGGTGAAGTAACTCATCGGGAACAGTGTTTCCCAGAGTTTTATATCTGTGTGTATCAGGGACAGTGACTCCCATATTTCACTGAAGGGTGAAGTAACTTATCGGGAACAGTGTTTCCCAGAGTTTTATATCCGTGTATATTTTTTTCTTCTCTCTTTGTGTTAGATTAGTATATCTGATCTGTGTGTGACGTACTACTGATCTATTGTTACCCTCTGAATGGGTTGTAATGGAAACGTCCTACAGCATTTTACTGTATTTTCCCTTACAAATGCAATCCATACAACAGACATTCCCATTCAGGTCAATAGGAGTCTCTTCCTACGTATTTTCCCATGCATGAATTATCAGACACTGAAACTCCTGTTGTAGCTGTCCACTAAATAATGATTGTTCTCTTTTGATTATTGATCACACTCAGTCGATCAGCTAACTAGTGGAGCTTGTCAGTGCTAGTCTGAACTCGTACATATTCACCTGACTTTTCTCCCACTCACTTGGTGTATTACCATGCTGTAGAGGACAGTGTATGGGTGTTTAGAGGTTTCTGTACCGTTGATGAGTTGTTCAGTTTTTCTGTTGTGCTTCAATAAACCCTTTGGCTTAACGCACTAGACTGTGTGTGTGATTATTGTTAATTGATCGTCGTTGGAAGCTAACTTTCAAAAATCACCGATAGTCTATCCCTACCTAATCGATCATGCAACGTTGCAATGCAATGTTGGCGGCCTGGAATTTACCGTCTCTACGTGCGCAAAACGTGGTGACGCCACGCCAGTAATCCGAGCAACACGCGACCAGGAATTACAGGAGAGGAGAGGGAACAGACAGAAAACAACCGAATGCTTATTTTACCAAGTGAAAATGAAGGTTTCTGAAAACAACAATTGATTAAGGCGAGTTTTTGCGAGGTGGAGGAAATAGGGAGTCTGACTTTCTCTCCCCATCTCTCTTTCTATCTCTCTCGATGAGCGTCTGCATGACCTATACCGTTATCTTGATTTGGATCTCTGCCTCTAATGAGGTTACCGTTAATAGGCTAGTCAGTGTATGGATCAGTTATGCGACATGTCCTATTTAACATTTCAGTAGATGAGTTATAAAAACGGATTAAATGCGCATATCTCTTAGCCTATTGTCGTGTGCGTCTTCAACAAGAGCAACTGTTTACTAGGAAAGAGAGGGAGGAGGGTTAGCGTAGGCTTGTTATGTACGGTATTCTCCCTAAAGCAACAGTAGTCTGCACTGCAGTGCTGTTTTATAATGCAGAGCGAGAGAGAAGGAATCGGGGAATACAGGCTATATTTAGCTTTCCATATTCAGACTCAGAGTGCCCTCAATAAAAACAGAGACCGATAGAAAGCACTGTTTCTATCTCCCTCTCTCTCCGTGGATGTTGTATTATTCAACAGTAGACAGAGGATGTCTCACTCAGTCAGAGTGAGAGCGGAATAGAGAGGTTAGGGAGGAGTGGAAGTGTCCTGTGATGTGCGTAGTGGTGAGTCAGCATAGATGGAAAGGGACAGTTTATAGACAGCTTAGCTTGGCTGATGGAGAGAGGAGAGAGTGGTGTCAGATGTCTCCTGGTGTGTGTGTATGCGAGCGCCTGGGTGTGTTTGTGGATGGGTGTGTGTGTGTGTGTATTGATTAGGCAGAAGGTCGTGAGGTTGTTGAGGGGAGATCAACACTGGGCAGACTTGCAGCAGAGTGACCTTAGACTTACCACTGCTTTAACACATACACACACGGCTGAAAAACCAGGACAAAACCCATAGAGTATTGAGAGAGGGAAGGAGGGTGAGGGGAGATTGGAGGACGAGTGTGGGGTGAGCAGCAGCCAAGGTAGAGAACTCTATGTACCAGCGTCTGTCCTACAAGATAGAAGAAGAGGGGGAGGCGAAGAGAGGAAGGAGAGAGTAACGAAGGAGAGAGGGGGAGAACAGATGGTAAAGTATTTTATATACTGTGTTAGACACTGGTTGATGTTGTTGTTAGTATATTGACTGTGTGTGGGTGTGTGCACGTTTGTGTGGGTGTGTGTGTGTGTAGATGACGGAGGAGGGGACAGAGTGGTTGGTAGATCTGTTAACAGACGTTCAGCTGCAGCAGTACTTCCTGCGTATCCGTGACGAGCTGAACGTGACGCGCCTGTCACACTTCGACTACGTTAAGAATGAAGACCTGGAGAAGATCGGCATGGGAAGGCCAGGTGTGTGAAGTATATCATATTTTAAAATATTAAAAATATCAAGGAAAGCTATAGTAGTGGATTTACCAGGTCTATTCCTCTAGAAACGGTCACAATCACAGTCACAACGTGGGTATATCACAGTCACAACGTGGTCATATCACAGTCACAACGTGGTCATATCACAGTCACAACGTGGTCATATTACAGTCACAACGTGGTCATATCACAGTCACAACGTGGTCATATCACAGTCACAACGTGGTCATATTACAGTCACAACGTGGTCATATCACAGTCACAAGGTGGTCATATCACAGTCACACCTTCCTGACTCTCCTCCCTAATCTCTTTGTCCTGTAGCAATCCAAGATCTCACATACATAGGGGATGGGGTTGCAGTTTGTCAGAGGTAGGCTGACCGTATGTGTAATGTACAGTCGTGGTCGAAAGTTTTGAGAATGACACAAATACTAATTTTCACAAAGTCTGCTGCCTCAGTTTTGATGATGGCAATTTGCATATACTCCAGAATGTCATGAAAAGGGATCAGATGAATTGCAATTATTTGCAAAGTCCCTCTTTGCCATGAAAATGAACTTAATCCCCAAAAAACATTTCCACTGCATTTCAGCACTGCCACAAAAGGACCAGCCGTGAGAGTGTTGACGAGGACAAGGCTGGAGATCACTCTGTCATGCTGATTGATTTAGAATAACAGACTGGAAGCTTTAAAAGGAGGGTGGTGCTTGAAATCATTGTTCTTCCTCTGTTAACCATGGTTACCTGCAAGGAAACACGTGCCGTCATCATTGCTTTGCACAAAAAGGGCTTCACAGGCAAGGATATTGCTGCTAGTAAGATTGCACCTAAATCAACCATTTACCGGATCATCAAGAACTTCAAGGAGAGAGGTTCAATTGTTGTGAAGAAGGCATCAGGGCGCCCAAGAAAGTCCAGCAAGCGCCTGGACCGTCTCCTAAAGTTGATTCAGCTGCGGGATCGGGGCACCACCAGTTCAGAGCTTGCTCAGGAATGGCCGCAGGCAGGTGTGAGTGCATCTGCACGCACAGTGAGGCAAATACTTTTGGAGGATGGCCTGGTGTCAAGAATGGCAGCAAAGAAGCCACTTCTCTCCAGGAAAAACATCAGGGACAGACTGATATTCTGCAAAAGGTACAGGGATTGGACTGCTGAGGACTGGGGTAAAGTCATTTTCTCTGATGAATCCCCTTTCCGATTGATTGGGGCATCCGGAAAACACCTTGTCCGGAGAAGACAAGGTGAACGCTACCATCAGTCCTGTGTCATGCCAACAGTAAAGCATCCTGAGACCATTCATGTGTGGGGTTGCTTCTCAGCCAAGGGAGTGGGCTCACTCACAATTTTGCCTAAGAACACAGCCATGAATAAAGAATGGTACCAACACATCCTCCGAGAGCAACTTCTCCCAACCATCCAAGTATAGTTTGGTGACGACCAATGCCTTTTCCAGCATGATGGAGCACCTTGCCATAAGGCAAAAGTGATAACTAAGTGGCTCGGTGAACAAAACATCGACATTTTGGGTCCATAGCCAGGAAACTCCCCAGACCTTAATCCCATTGAGAACTTGTGGCCGATCCTCAAGAGGCGGGTGGACAAACAAAACCCCACAAATTCTGACAAACTCCAAGCATTGATTATGCAAGAATGGGCTGCCATCAGTCAGGATGTGGCCCAGAAGTTAATTGACAGCATACCAGGGCGGATTGCAGAGGTCTTGAAAAAGAAGGGTCAACACTGCAAATATTGACTCTTTGCATAAACTTAATGTAATTGTCAATAAAAGCCTTTGACACTTATGGAATGCTTGTAATTATACTTCAGTATACCATAGTAACATCTGACAAAAATATCTCATAACACTGAAGCAGCGAACTTTGTGAAGACCAATACTTGTGTAATTCTCAAAACTTTTGACCACGATTGTATTCTGTGTGTGTTGTAGGACAGAGGAGGCTTTGGGAGGCAGTCAAGAGGAGGAGAGCTCTCTATAAACGCAAGTCCTGGATGAGCAAGGTACAGCACACAGTGAGTTTGAATCCCTTTTAGCTGTGTGTGTGTGTGTGCGCGTGCGCTTGCAGGCGTTTGTGCATGCATGCATGGCTGAGTGTGTGTGTGCATGGTTGTGTGTGTGCGTGCATGCGTTTTTTGTGCATGTGTGTGTGTGTGTACGTGGTAGAGTCACTCTAAGCTGTAGTCACTGTATTTGGGCCAGCAGGTGTTTCCAGGGAAAAGACCCGACTCTGACTCCGACCCCCAGCAGCCCCGGGGGGCGTCGCCCACCTTGACTACTCCAGGTGTGTGTGGGTGTTTGACATATTCTTTACGTTATCCCAACTCCAGGTTTATAATTGAGATGATTCTGACCTACTCATGTTTATAAGTGACCTATAAACAGTACTGTTTTAAGGAGTTGTAATTGGATAATGTTAACTTACATACAGTGCATTCGGAAAGTATTCAGACCCCTTGACTTTTTCCACTTTGTTACATTACAGCCTTGTTCTAAAAATGATTAAATACATGTTTTCCTCATCAAGCTACACACAATACCACATAATGACAAAGCGAAAACAGGTTTTTATAAATGTTTGCAAATGTATAAAAAATAAAAAACATAACCTTATTTACATAAGTATTCAGACCCTTTGCTATGTGACTCGAAATGTAGTTCAGGTGCATCCTGTTTCCATTGATCATCCTTGAGATGTTTCTACAACTTGATTGGAGTCCACCTGTGGTAAATTCAATTGATTGGACATGATTTGGAAAGGCGCACACCTGTCTATATAAGGTCCCAAAGTTGACAGTGCATGTCAGAGCAAAAACCAAGCCATGAGGTCGAAGGAATTGTCTGTAGAGCTCCGAGACAGGATTGTGTCGAGGCACAGATCTGGGGAAGGGTACCAAAAAATGTCTGCAGTATTGAAGGTCCCCAATTACACAGTGGCCTCCATCATTCTTAAATGGAAGAAGTTTGGAACCACCAAGACTCTTCCTAGAGCTGGCCGCCCGGCCAAACTGAGCAATTGGGGGAGAAAGTCCTTGGTCAGGGAGGTGACCAAGAACCCGATGGTCTCTCTGACATGGCTCCAGAGTTCCTCTGTGGAGATAGGAGAATCTTCCAGAAGGACAACCATCTCTGCAGCACTCCACCAATCAGGCCTTTATGGTAGAGTGGCCAAACGGAAGCAACTCCTCAGTAAAAGTCACATAACAGTCCGCTTGGAGTTTGCCAAAAGGCACCTAAATACTCTCAGACCATGAGAAACAAGATTCTCTGGTCTGATGAAACCAAGATTGAACTCTTTGGCCTGAATGCCAAGCGTCACGTCTGGAGGAAACCTGGCACCATCTCTACGTTGAAGCATGGTGGTGGCAGCATCATGCTGTGGGGATGTTTTTCAGCGGCAGGGACTGGGAGACTAGTCAGGATCGAGGAAAAGATGAACAGAGCAAAGTACAGAGAGATCCTTGATGAAAACCTGCTCCAGAGCGCTCAGGACCTCACACTGGGGCGAAGGTTCACCTTCCACCAGGACAATGACCCTAAGCACACAGCCAAGACAACGCAGGAGTGGCTTCGGGACAAGTCTCTGAATGTCCTTGAGTGGCCCAGCCAGAGCCCGGACTTGAACCCGATCGAGCATCTCTGGAGAGACCTGAAAATAAGTGTGCAGCGACGCTCCCCATCCAACCTGACAGAGCTTGAGAGGATCTGCAGAGACGAATGGGAGAAACTCCCCAAATACAGGTGTGCCAAGCTTGTAGCGTCATACCCAAGAAGACTCGAGGCTGTAATCGCTGCCGAAGGTGCTTAAACAAAGTACTGAGTAAAGGGTCTGAATACATTTTATATATATATATTTTTAATACATTTGCAAAAAAATCTTAAAACCTGTTTTTGCTTTGTCATTATGGGGTATTCATTCGACCTCATGGCTTGATTTTTGCTCTGACGTGCACTGTCAACTGTGTGACCATATACAGTGAGGGAAAAAAGTATTTGATCCCCTGCTGATTTTGTACATTTGCCCACTGACAAAGAAATGATCAGTCTATAATTTTAATGGTAGGTTTATTTGAACAGTGAGAGACAGAATAACAACAAAAACATCCAGAAAAACGCATGTCAAAAATGTTATAAATTGATTTGCATTTTAATGAGGGAAATAAGTATTTGACCCCCTCTCAATCAGAAAGATTTCTGGCTCCCAGGTGTTTTTTATACAGGTAATGAGCTGAGATTAGGAGCACACTCTTAAAGGGAGTGCTCCTAATCTCAGTTTGTTACCTGTATAAAAGTCACCTGTCCACAGAAGCAATCAATCAATCAGATTCCAAACTCTCCACCATGGCCAAGACCAAAGAGCTCTCCAAGGATGTCAGGGACAAGATTGTAGACCTACACAAGGCTGGAATGGGCTACAAGACCATCGCCAAGCAGCTTTTTGAGAAGGTGACAACAGTTGGTGCGATTATTCGCAAATGGAAGAAACACAAAAGAACTGTCAATCTCCCTCGGCCTGGGGCTCCATGCAAGATCTCACCTCGTGGAGTTGCAATGATCATGAGAACAGTGAGGAATCAGCCCAGAACTACACAGGAGGATCTTGTCAATGATCTCAAGGCAGCTGGGACCATAGTCACCAAGAAAACAATTGGTAACACACTACGCCGTGAAGGACTGAAATCCTGCAGCGCCCGCAAGGTCCCCCTGCTCAAGAAAGCACATATACAGGCCCGTCTGAAGTTTGCCAATGAACATCTGAATGATTCAGAGGAGAACTGGGTGAAAGTGTTGTGGTCAGATGAGACCAAAATCGAGCTCTTTGGCATCAACTCAACTCGCCGTGTTTGGAGGAGGAGGAATGCTGCCTATGACCCCAAGAACACCATCCCCACCATCAAACATGGAGGTGGAAACATTATGCTTTGGGGGTGTTTTTCTGCTAAGGGGACAGGACAACTTCACTGCATCAAAAGGACGATGGACGGCGTCATGTACCATCAAATCTTGGGTGACAACCTCCTTCCCTCAGCCAGGGCATTGAAAATAGGTCGTGGATGGGTATTCCAGCATGACAATGACCCAAAACACACGGCCAAGGCAACAAAGGAGTGGCTCAAGAAGAAGCACATTAAGGTCCTGGAGTGGCCTAGCCAGTCTCCAGACCTTAATCCCATAGAAAATCAGTGGAGGGAGCTGAAGGTTCGTGTTGCCAAACGTCAGCCTCGAAACCTTAATGACTTGGAGAAGATCTGCAAAGAGGAGTGGGACAAAATCCCTCCTGAGATGTGTGCAAACCTGGTGGCCAACTACAAGAAACGTCTGACCTCTGTGATTGCCACCAAGTACTAAATCATGTTTTGCAGAGGGGTCAAATAATTATTTCCCTCATTAAAATGCAAATCAATTTATAACATTTTTGACATGCGTTTTTCTGGATTTTGTTGTTGTTATTCTGTCTCTCACTGTTCAAATAAACTTACCATTAAAATTATAGACTGATCATTTCTTTGTCAGTGGGCAAACGTACAAAATCAGCAGGGGATCAAATACTTTTTTCCCTCACTGTATAGACAGGTGTGTGCCTTTCCAAATTATGTCCAATCAATTGAATTTACCACAGGTGTACTCCAATCAAGTTGTAGAAACATCTCAAGGATGATCAATGGAAACAGGATGCACCTGAGCTCAATTTCGAGTCTCAGCAAAGGGTCTGAATACTTATGTAAATAAGGTATTTCTGTTTTTTATTTTTTATACATTTGCAAACATTTCTAAAAACCTGTTTTCACTTTGTCATTATTGGGTGTTGTGTGTAGATTGATGAGGGTAAAAAATCATTTAATCCATTTTAGAATAAGCCTGTAACGTAACAAAATGTGGAAAAAGTAAAGGGGTCTGAATACTTGCACTTATTGCGCCTGGTGTTTTAAGGGTTAACCCCGTCCAGCGATGGGCCGTCGTCGGGGGCAGCCCTGACCTGTCTGATCCGGGAGGCGGAGCTTCAGCTGTGTGAACGACTCGGAGACGGAACCTTCGGAGTCGTGAGGAGAGGAGAGTGGACCGGACCGACTGGACAAGTGGTGAGTGAGTGAGTGAGTGAGTGAGTGAGAGAGAGACAGAGAGAGAGAGAGAGAGAGAGAGAGAGAGAGAGAGAGTAGATTTAATCTTAGTACAGAAAACTATTTTAACAACAATATATTAGTGGATGATTTCATCTGACGGCTGGTTCACAATGTAACATTCTCTCCTCTCCTCTCTCTCCCTCCCCCTCCCTCCATCCTTCCCTCTCTAGCTGTCAGTAGCAGTGAAGTGTCTGAAGACAGACAGTGTGTTAGACACTGAGGGCTTGGATGATTTCATCAGAGAGGTGAACGCCATGCACTCCCTCAACCACCAGAACCTCATACGACTCTACGGAGTGGTGCTGACTCACCCCATGAAGATGGTGAGTCACACACACACACACACACACACACACACACACACACACACACACACACACACATACTCATTAAATACGTTGTATGAATTAATGTATCTCTAACGTGTGTGTATAGGTGACAGAGCTGGCTCCTCTTGGTTCTCTGTTGGATCGTCTGAGGAAGCGACAGGGACACATCCTCATCTCCTCTCTGTGTGGCTACGCTGTACAGGTCAGTGCGTGTGTGTGTGTGTGTGTGTGTGTGGGGGGGGGGGTCTGTGATGTTACTGCATGATTAGCTAGCGCTCACTAGCAAGTTAGTTCACATCTGCTAAGTGTGTGTGTGTGTGTGTGTATGTAGGTGGCGTGTGGCATGGCATATCTAGAACAGAGGCGGTTCCTCCACAGAGACCTGGCTGCAAGGAACGTCCTGCTGTCGACCAATGAGACGGTGAAGATCGGTGACTTTGGCCTGATGAGGGCGCTGCCATCACACCAGGATACATACGTTATGGAAGAGAGTCACAAGGTGCCCTTCGCTTGGTGAGTGAGTGAGTGAGTGAGTGAGTGAGTGAGTGAGTGAGTGAGTGTGTGTGTGTTCTCACTGCATGATCCTGTACTAAACAATACGATCTCTTTCTTCCTCCCCCATCTCTCTCTCTCTCTCGCTCTCTCTCTAGGTGCGCTCCAGAGTCGTTGAGGAGCAGGAGTTTCTCTCATGCTTCAGACACCTGGATGTTTGGAGTCACTCTGTGGGAGATGTTTACACACGGACAGGAGCCATGGCTAGGACTTAATGGCAGCCAGGTATGAACACACAGACACACTCACACACAATCTGTGTTTGACGGTAGTGCTTGATGAGTTTGTGTGTGTGTGTGTGTGTTTCTGTGTGTAGATCCTCCATAAGGTGGATGTGGAGGGGGAGAGGCTGGTGAAGCCAGATGACTGTCCCCAGGATGTTTACAACGTGATGCTGCAGACCTGGAGCCCTCAGCCTGATGACAGACCAACATTCACGGCCCTCAGAGACTTTCTTCTGGAAGTAGGGACACATTTATGGCATGGTTCACCAAGTGTCCAGCAGAGGGCACTGTAGCTACGTGAGTGGTTGCAAGACCGAAGTTGCCCACCTAGTGGCAATAATGATTGTTTGTGTGTGTGTGTGTGTGTGTTTGTGTGTAGACCATGCCTACAGACATGAGAGCGCTGCAGGACTTTGAGGAACCGGACAAACTTCAGATCACCATGAATGACATCATCACCATCATTGAGGGCAGGTCAGTGGGTGATTGTGTGTGGGTGAGGGAGGAATGAGTCATGTTTCTGAAAGTCGGATAGCTATATCATTTGTAGAACAGACGTGCTTCTCTGTAATGTGGAATAGGGAATCATATCAGTGTGTGTCCATGTGTCTCTGTGTCTCCAGAGCAGAGCTCTATTGGTGGAGAGGTCAGAACAGGAGGACATTGCGTGTGGGACAATTTCCTCGCCACGTGGTCACGGCGGTCAGCGGCCTGTCTGCCCAAGACATCAGCAGACCACTCACACACTCCTTCATTCACACTGGACACGGAGACACTGACCCACATAGGAGCTGGGGGCACGCTGACCGCATAGACAGGTACACACACACACTCACACTCACACACACACACACACACACACACATAGACAGATACACACACACACACATAGACAGGTACACACACACACACACACATAGACAGGTACACACACACAAATGGCTGTTACCTGCAAGTACAGTGCCTGACCACTAGAGTGCAGCAGAGCCCTGTCAGTACTGCTCTTGTTCTTTAGATGTCAGGCCCAATGAGACCAATTAGAAAAGTACCCAAAGTGCAAACTGCATGTCATGTAAGTTTTATAAAGACAATTTGAAGTATTGTGTTTACGCTGCACTACATCCCTGGCCTCTACCCCCCTCAGCTTGTACTTGGGAAACCCCATGGACCCCCCTGATGTTATGGGAATGGATCCTTCCACTGCCCGGCCCACCAAACTACCCAACCGCACCAAGAGTGAGTAGGCTACACACACAAACACACATTTATTCTCTCCTTACAATATCTAACTACCTCATTCTTTTTTGTATTAATTCCTGAACTCTCTCCCTCTTTCTCTTTCTGTCCATCAGAGCAGCCTCCTCCTCGTCCTCCCCAGCCTGCTGTCTTGATCAAGAGTGAGTATGTCTCCCACGCTGGGTGTTTATTTACCTGTATATGTTGAGCTGTCTGATTGCTGATAATGATGACAGTGTGTCTGTGTGTGTGTGTGTGTGTGTGTGTGTGTGTGTGTGTGTGTGTGTGTGTGTAGAGCCATTCTATGACTCTGTGTTAGATGATGATAATGAATATGAAGGTGCTTCATCGGGGTTGAAGAGGCTGGGCCTCCAACTCCGCCCGTGGGAGGGGCCAGGTGTAAGGTCAGCCAAAAGCGAGGTCTCGCTCATCGACTTCACCGATGACAGCTTTAGCTCGGCCACGCCCTCCCCTCTCACTGAGACATGCCTACCTGACCAGGACACACTCAAGGTACACACACACACACACACACACACACACACACACACACTCCGTGGGCAAAATAACAGTCTTCTCTTCTCTCTCCCTCCAGGACCTTCCTTCCATCCTGGACTGGCCCCTCCCTCTTCCTGCCTATGACGAGGTTGCAACAGAGGCTGAGGGCCAATTGGTAGACCAGGAGGTTCGATCCATCACTGGATTGTCTGAGGGGATTTTGGCAGAGGGGAGGGGCTTAACACAGTCAGCTGATCTGTTCAAGGAGCTGCAGAGAGAGGTACGAAACACATAAACACACACACACACACCACAGGTTTGTAATTTGAGTTTGGCGTTTTAAAGTAGATTTTTTCTCTTCCTGCTGACCTGCAGGTGATGGTGAAACTGCGTGTTCCCATGACAGCCGGCCGTTCCCTCCCCTCCTCCCCCCTCCCCCTCTCCCTGGCCCCGCCGGCCCCTCACAGACAGATCTACCTTCCTCCCCCCTCCTCCTCTTCTTCCTATGAGGACAGACCCATGCTACCTCCACGCTCCCCCATCCCACCCCTCCGCTCCTCCAAACACGTTTCCCTAGGTGAGAGGGAAGACACGCCCCCTCAGATCCCTCCCAGAGACCACGCCTTCTCTCAGCCCTCCCCTCCCTCCTCCTCCCCCCTTTGTCTCCCCCCCCCTCCCCTCTCTGTCTCCCCTCGTCAGAGGACAGGGCTGTATGGTGTTGTTGGTCCTCTCGGCTCTCTAGTCTCCTCCCCCTCTTCCTCTCCTCCCTCCTCCTCCCTCTATTCCTCCAGGCTCACTGCTACCCCTCCCCCCAGCGCCTCATTGGATCCCCTCTCTGAGGGGCGTGGCCTGTCAATGCTTATTGACAGCTCTCTGAGTTCTGAACGCCCCGCCTACCTGGAGAGATATGGAGCCGCCAAAATGGCCACCGTCCGACCCATGATGCAACAGCAACCTGGCGGGGGTGGGGCCAGGCCTAACACCTCTTTCAACAACAACAACCACAGGACTCAGCATTTAACTACAGCTCCCAGCAGTCAACGGGAGAACAGCCTCATTCAGGTTAGAGATGTTCAGAACAAGCAGTGTAGAATGAGGCTGCATTCAAGTGCTCTTTGTGTTTATCTGTTTATCATGTCAGAAATGCATTTAAATGCTTTTTGAAGTCGCAAGACTTCTGAACCTATGAGATCCTAAAACAGTGCGTGTGTGTGTGTGTGCGTGTAGGTGCAGGTGGCAGTGCATGGTGTGACAGCAGAGGAGTGTGAAGTGGCTCTGGAGACTCACAGCTGGAACATCCCTCAGGCAATATGCCAACTAAAGGTACACGCACACACACTCTCTCTCTCTAACATCTCTCTAACATCTCTTCTAACATCTCTCTCTAACATCTATCTTTCTCTCTAACATCTCTCTAAGATCTCTCTCTCTAAGATCTCTCTCTAACATCTCTCTCTCTAACATCTCTCTCTAACATCTCTCTCTCTCTAAGATCTCTCTCTGTCTCTCTCTCTCTAACATCTCTGTATGATCTCTCGCTAACATCTCTCTCTCTAAGATCTTTCTCTAAAATCTCGCTCTAACATCTCTCTCTAATATCTCTCTCTCTAACATCTCTCTCTGTCTCTCTCTCTCTAACATCTCTCTCTCTCTAAGATCTCTCTCTAACATCTCTCTCTCTCTAAAATCTCTCTCTAACATTTCAATTACATTTCTATTTAAGGGCTTTATTGGCATGGGAAACGTATGTTAACATTGCCAAAGCAAGTGAAGTAGATAGTAATCAAAAGTGAAATAAACAATAAATATTGACAGTAAATATTACACTCAGAAGTTCCAAAAAAATTAAGACATTTCAAATGTCATATTATGTACAGTGGGGAGAACAAGTATTTGATACACTGCCTATTTTGCAGATTTTCCTACTTACAAAGCATGTAGAGGTCTGTAATTTGTATCATAGGTACACTTCAACTGTGAGAGACGGAATCTAAAACAAAAACCCAGAAAATCACATTGTATGATTTTTAAGTAATTAATTTGCATTTTATTGCATGACATAAGTATTTGATACATCAGAAAAGCCGAACTTAATATTTGGTACAGAAACCTTTGTTTGCAATTACAGAGATCATACGTTTGCTGTAGGTCTTGACCAGGTTTGCACACACTGCAGCAGGGATTTTGGCCCACTCCTCCATACAGACCTTCTCCAGATCCTTCAGGTTTCGGGGCTGTCGCTGGGCAATACGGACTTTCAGCTCCCTCCAAAGATTTTCTATTGGGTTCAGGTCTGGAGACTGACTAGGCCACTCCAGGACCTTGAGATGCTTCTTACGGAGCCACTCCTTAGTTGCCCTGGCTATGTGTTTCGGGTCGTTGTCATGCTGGAAGACCCAGCCACGACCCATCTTCAATGCTCTTACTGAGGGAAGGAGGTTGTTGGCCAAGATCTCGCGATACATGGCCCCATCCATCCTCCCCTCAACACGGTGCAGTCGTCCTGTCCCCTTTGCAGAAAAGCATCCCCAAAGAATGATGTTTCCACCTCCATGCTTCACGGTTGGGATGGTATTCTTGGGGTTGTACTCATCCTTCTTCTTCCTCCAAACACGGCGCGAGTGGAGTTTAGACCAAAAAGCTCTATTTTTGTCTCATCAGACCACATGACCTTCTCCCCATTCCTCCTCTGGATCATCCAGATGGTCATTGGCAAACTTCAGACGGGCCTGGACATGCGCTGGCTTGAGCAGGGGGACCTTGCGTACGCTGCAGGATTTTAATCCATGACGGCGTAGTGTGTTACTAATGGTTTTCTTTGAGACTGTGGTCCCAGCTCTCTTCAGGTCATTGACCAGGTCCTGCCATGTAGTTCTGGGCTGATCCCTCACCTTCCTCATGATCATTGATGCCCCACGAGGTGAGATCTTGCATGGAGCCCCAGACCAAGGGTGATTGACCGTCATCTTGAACTTCTTCCATTTTCTAATAATTGCGCCAACAGTTGTTGCCTTCTCACCAAGCTGCTTGCCTATTGTCCTGTAGCCGATCCCAGCCTTGTGCAGGTCTACAATTGTATCCCTGATGTCCTTACACAGCTCTCTGGTCTTGGCCATTGTGGAGAGGTTGGAGTCTGTTTGATTGAGTGTGTGGACAGGTGCAGTTAATATAGGTAATGAGTGGAGAACAGGAGGGCTTAAAGAAAAACGAACAGATCTGTGAGAGCCGGAATTCTTACTGGTTGGTAGGTGATCAAATACTTATGTCATGCAATAAAATGCTAATTAATTACTTAAAAATCATACAATGTGATTTTCTGGATTTTTGTTTTAGATTCCGTCTCTCACAGTTGAAGTGTACCTATGATAAAAATTACAGACCTCTACATGCTTTGTAAGTAGGAAAACCTGCAAAATCGGCAGTGTATCAAATACTTTTTCTCCCCACTGTATATATACAGTGTTGTAACAATAATCTCTCTCTCTCTCTAAGATCTCTCTCTAACATCTCTCTAAGATCTCTCTCTAACATCTCTCTCTCTTTCTAAGATCTCTCTCTAACATCTCTCTAACATCTCTCTCTCTCTAACATCTCTCTCTCTCTCTAAGATACCTCTCTAACATCTCTCTCTCTCTGTTCTAGGTAGAACAGTTGTTCCGCCTGGGTCTGCATTCTAGATCAGAGTGCCAGGAGGTTCTAGAGCGTTGCCAGTGGAACCTAGAACAGGCAAGCACCCTGCTCCTGGACTCTTATGGGAAAGTAGGCTGAGACAGACTCCAGGACTACTGACCTTTAACCCTACAGACCTAAAGCTACAGACCAGAAACTACAGACATGTCCCTATAATTACAGACCTTTAACCATAGACCTAAAGCTACAGACCAGCCCAGCTGTATACTAGAGAACTCTGACAGGCAGGTGAAGCCAGTAACGTTAGCTGACTGTGGGCCAGACATAGAAATAGAGGTAATAGAACAGAAGGGAAACAATAGACAAGCACAGAACTGCATGCTCAGTAGTTAAGTTATTATATTGTCATGTTATATAGTTATTTATTTAGATATATCATTGTTAGTATTACATAGTCGCTCACAGGGTCAAAAATATGAGGTATGAATATTTATTGTTTGGATATCTAAGGATTATTTATGTTGCTGTCATTTCAGCTCTCAGTGTGTGTGTGTGTGTGTGTGTGTGTGTGTGTGTGTGTGTGTGTGGGTATTTCTGGCAGGTCATTTGGGGGGCATGAATTTGTCACCAGCCGGAGACACACTCAGTCAGAGATAAATATAGCAGTGCAAATCACACAAGCACACACGCAGACATGCTCAGACACAAGGACAGGATAGATTTGTATCACTCACTCTTCCACTCACTCTCCACTTGGACTCTCCAGCAATTCCCTGCTTCCCGCTGTCTCCGAGATCAAGGGTCAGAGGTCAGGTCACCGTGGTAACAGTAAACTGGCTGATGCTGGCCTGTGTGCTGGCAGGGGGGCAGGGGTCAAACGTTGGAGGTCAGGAGGGGAGTGGCCGTTGGATGGGAGGTGTGTGTAAATACCTGCTGTAATTGCTCCTGCTTTTACAGTTGATGTTCTGCTATGATCAGGGATATAAAACCATACATTCTGGTGTATCTGTAGCATGACTTCAACACTGAGTCCATATGTAGTGTCCTGCACGGATATAACGTGTCAATGTAAAGTATGATAATAATGTTGTGTTGTAGATAATGTACTATTGTGATGTTAATAATACATGGAATACAAGTATATATGTGTTGATAAGGACCGTATACAGTATAGTGTTTAATGGTGTGTGACAAACAGAAGATGTTAAGATGAAAATAATGCTCTGTCTGTGTGTGTGTGTGTGTGTGTGTGTGTGTGTGTGTGTGTGTGTGTGTGTGTGTGTGTGTGTGTGTGTGTGTGTGTGTGTGTGTGTGCGTGCGTGCGTGCGTGCGTGCGTGCGAATAGTGATTAGAATTATACGCAATCATACACCATATTAGAGACATATCTACAGGGAGGTACAGATACTGCAAGGTGTGTGTGTGTGTGTGTGTGTGTGTGTGTGTGTGTGTGTGTGTGTGTGTGTGTGTGTGTGTGTGTGTGTGTGTGTGTGTGTGTGTGTGTGTGTGTGTGTGTGTGTGTGTGTGTGAGAGAGAGAGAGAGTTTATGCGTGTGTGTTTGCTCTTGCTAGTAGTGCTATAAACTGATGGTAGTAATATCATTCTGCAGGACAACAGATCTGTAATACAACATGTCTGATATTTTATAATAAACTGATTTTTGGATCAACTCTGGATTCTATTCTGGTTTCCTGCTTGTCTTGGAAAAGACAAAACATAGAATAACAAGCAATCAACAAGACAACAGAGAAAGGGGGATGATGAGAGAGAGAGAGAGAGAGAGAGAGAAAAGGGTAAGAGAGAGAAAGAGAAGAGAAACAGTAGGAGAACAAAATGATATATATAGAGAGAGAGAAATAGTAGGAGAACAAAATGAGATAAAGAAAGAAAGAAAAAGGAGAAAGTGACTCATCCTTGAACTGGACAGAAATCAATGGGATCAAGTGGAGGGGAAAAAATGTCTTCCCTAAGGAAGGGAAGGGGATCTGTGAGAGAAGAGAGGAAGAGGAGACGTCAGGGAGGTAGGAGAGGGGGAGGGAGCGGAGGAGTAGAAGAGGGAAGGAAGGGAGAGAGGGAGGAAGGTTTAATGGGGCAGGGTTTACCTCTACCGCTCTTGAAACCCACACACACCACATGCACACACACACCACACACACAACATGAGCGATGAGTAGCAGGCCAGATAGTAATGGCCAGATAGTAATTTAGCACTTCAGTGAGATTAATGACGTTACTCTTCAAATACTGTCCCTATCAAACACCTTTTCTGTCTCTCTCCCCTTTTTTTAGTTACACTGTTTATACACACCGCATATTTATTTATATACTGGATTCTTGACATAGCTGTCTCTAATATATCTACTGCTGTACATATAATTCCTAATATATCTACTGCTGTACATATAATTCCTAGTATATCTACTTCTGTACATATCACTATTTGTATATCTACTGCTGTACATATCATTCTTAGTATATCTACTGCTGTACATATCATTCCTAGTATATCTACTGCTGTACATATCATTCCTAGTATATCTACTGCTGTACATATCATTCTTAGTATATCTACTGCTGTACATATCATTCTTAGTATGTCTTCCGGTGTATATACATATATATTGCATTTGGATTACTGTTACTATTTGGGTAAAAAATAATAATACATTGATTGTTTGTGTACTCGTTTGACATTTTACTGCATTGTTAGGAGCTAGTAACATACGTATTTGGCTGCACCCGCTATAACCTCTGCTAAACTGTGTACGCAACCAATAAACTTTGATTTGTTACGTTCCCCAGCAAGAAAACCAAAAATTGTCGCTCAAACAGAAGGAGTCACTGACAACAACCAAACGAAACAGGTGGGGTTTTAGGAGGGGTTCTGAAAGACACTCATGGGGGTGTCCACTGAAAGTTGACTAGCAACAACAACTGGGACCTAAAAGACACCCACCATGAGCGCCCACTAAATCTGCCCAAGAAGAGGCAAACAGAAGAAAAACCCAAACCAAACTGAAAGACAGGAAGCAAACCACACAGTGGAGCAAAATGAAAACAGGGAAATCAGATAGGGAGAGACAACTAAAGGTGTTAACACTCCACGTCTCTCAAGCCCACTGGAGCACAAATGTCTCGCGGCCATTTTAGGGATGTGGCAATCCGCTCAAACAGAGTAAAATATACGTCCACCTCCTTTTCATTGAAAGGCGGTACAAGTTGGCTGTTCCGACTAAGATCAAACTCTGTTGAGGTTGCAGGATGGCCTGACTGGATTCGGAGTGCTTCCAGATCTATCTCTTAATCGAATGGCTGCTCACTTTCCTGTTCCTTTTCCTTGTGCTCAAGCTCTAATTTCTGTTGTTCCCATTTTGCCTTTAGTTCTACCTCTTGCAGTTGCACGTCTATGGGGTGTACACTACCACCCGTAGGACCCCTTTTCATCATCCTAAACTAACTCTTTGACTACTGCTTCGAATCGGCATGTGCAACTTTGATGTCATAATGATTTGCCTTCGTACATTTATCTAGCATGTCCCATGTAGGGTTTTCCATAAATGCTTCCAACTTAAAATCCATGTTTTTTGTTTATTTTATTAGCCTGTGTGTTTATGCAACTTTCAAAATGCTTCCACCAATCTTATAACCCCGCTGGGTGGATGTTAGTGACAGAAACTCTACCACAGAAGTGTATGTTGAACACTCAAATATCTGGGCACAGCAGAGCTTCAGAGTAGGTGACTAGAGTGACTACCATACTCATGGGAAACAAGGTCCCGGACGAGCCCCCATTTTGTTACGTTCCCCAGCAAGAAAATCATCTCTCCATTTCTCACCTCCTTGTACTTGTCCCTTGTCAGTAGGGACAGTCCTCTTATGTTTCAGCTCTAAGTGTGTGTGCGTGTGCGTGTGTGTGTGTGTGTGTGTGTATGTGTGTGTGTGTCAGGGTTTGTGATTGTGATAGATGTGTGTAATGGTGTGTGTAAATGGCTCCTGATGTGTCTCTGAACTCAGGCACTCACTCACACACAGCTTAACGAGTCCCTTGACAGGAGGAGGATAGAGGGAGAGAGAGAGAGGGGGGAAATAGAGGATGGGAGAGGAGGAGAGAGAGGGGGAGGAAGAGAGTGTGAGAGAGAGAGGGGGGAGGTAGAGAGAGAGTGGGGGGGAAGAGAGAGGGGGGAGAGAGAGAGGGTGGAAGAGAGAGAGGGGGGGAGAGGGGGGAAGCGAGAGAGGAGGGGAGAGAGAGTGGGGGGAAGAGAGAGAGAGGGAGAGGGTTTGAGTTTTAAAAAACCTTTATTGGGTCTGGGAACCCACAACACAATAAACACTCAAACAAACAAAAACATGGTTAAACATCAATTAAAAACACAACACCAAATCTTCCTCCACAGTAACTAAACACAACAACCTCTGAATACCCCATCTGCTCATAAACAGCCCAATGTAATAGGCAAACTCAACCCTCAGTCTTGCTGCCAAAATCCCCTCCAGCATGCCCACCACATGCACAGACTCCTGTCCCCGGATACTGTTCTTTCATGTCTTCCAAATTGCTAATTTAGCTGCCTCTGACACTAAGTTAAGTAAGAGACACACCCGCCCACCTCGTCGATTTTACTCCTTCCAGGGAAGAAGCACGGGACACTTTTACACATATTATGTACATGGCCTTCTTTCCCACCGCCTTGAACTCCCCCAGCTCCGGGGTATCGAAGGAAAGCAGCATCCCCACGTCCTCCTCTAATGCCCCCGCCGCAGCACTAACATTCAGCACAGGGAACACATAATCCAGACCCTCCGTCCACCGATCAGAATTGAAAGTGTCAGTCACATACTGCTGATGAAGTACTGGCAAGGAATCGCAGACCTCAGCTACGACCTTCCTGAGTAGGTGAGATGATCTGATCCCCGCTCTTTCTCTCAGCTCCTCCAACGATCTGCTCCTGCTCCGCATCATATGACCCAGCTTGGTGCACCCCACACCTAACAGGCATGAACCTAGGCTGGCTGAACCCATAGCACGAGACTGGATAGTGTTATAAAAAAAGAGGCTCTTCAAAAAGCCACATCCCTGGTGGCGTGCTGGCCTTACGGGACATGACAAACTCTCCAAGCCGCATAACAGACTCATAGAATGGAGTCAGGCCAGACAAATCACACCCCTCTAGCTTTAAGAGGAAAAGGTGCTTGTTTAAGCCCAAACAGCCCGCTCTCCTCATCAATGCATAGGCTGCATCGACCCAGCTAGAACCGTCACTGTACAACAGTCTCAGGGCTGCTTGAAGCCGGAAAGCCATGATCCTAGAAGAAATGTCCACCAGGCCTTGCCCACCCTCGTGCAGTGGCTGCAGCTTTAATACAATGTTGTCCAGACCAGAAGAAATTGACAAGGGTCCTCTGAAGCTCTTGTATAAGGTGGCTGTATCGGCTAGGTTATTGGCAACCAGCACCCTTCCCCTATAAGACAGCTGGGGTAGCACCCATTTCCACCTAGACAATCTGGCACACACCTTCTCCACTACACCCTCCCAGTTCTTTTTTTGAAAGACATCGGAGCCATAAAAAAATAAAAAATAAAATTCCATCTCTGCCCCACTGAAGCCCCCCTGGTAACCATGGAGCCGACCCTATCTGAAGCTGACCTGCCCACAGCGATTCACTCTTTTCCCATTTGACTCTAGCTGAGGAAGCTCCCTCATACACCTTTAAAGCGTTTGAGAGAACCTTACTGGTTTCTCTGTGCCAGGGGTTATGAAGGGTCCCACGATAGCACTGTCTGCGTATGCAGATGACGTGACAGTTTTTATTACAGGGGGTGAGGATGTTAAGCCTCGCTCTTAAAAAAACAAAGCATTGGTTCAATTGCCAGACAATATAACTGTCCTGAAATTGGGCACCCCTGCCTGGTACCCCTTTGGACGGGGACGGGGCAGCTCAAACCACCCCCCACCTTCACCAGACATGAGGCCCCAACATACAGTAAACTCATCCAAGACAAAAAAAAACATCCCCAAACCCAAAGGCTTTCATTGTTTTGAACAAGTACTGGTGGTCCACACGGTCAAAAGCCTTCTCCTGATCCAAAGAAAGCAAACCCACATTCACATCAGACAGTTTACAAATGTCTAAAACATCTCTTATTAGAAACAAGTTATCAACAATAGAGTGGTCATGTACACAGTAAGACTGGTCCTTGTGGACCAACAGCCCCAGATATTCTTTCAACCTGTTTGAGAGACACTTAGATATACTTTTATATTCTGCACACAGCAATGCAAAAGGTCGGCAGTTTTTCAAGAGCCAAATGCTACTTTTTTGGCAACAATGAAAGCACAGCACGTTGACAGGATACAGGAAGAGAACCCTCATGAAAAGATTCACACACCACTTCATAAAAATCCCCCCCAATAGACCCCCAAAAGTGCTTATAGAAATCAGATGCTAAACCATCGATGCCAGGGGCTCGGCCTGATGAGAGCTGCATAACTGTAGTGGACAGCTCCTGCAGAGTAATGTCAGAGTCCTGAGCATCTCTCTGCTCAGGGCCCAATTGAGGAAGTCTATGTAACAACTGTTCAGCACACAGAGGATCACAATCCTCCGCCTTATAGAGGGCAGAGTAGAAATCCACGGCATGTTGGCACATCTCACCGTCATCCGTGGGCACCTTCCCATCAGGGAGACGAAGGCATTTGCGTTGCAATGTCGACTGCCCCAGGTTTTTTTTTAAAGCGCTAGTAGCATCCATATCCTTGAGGGTAGCAAAGCGAGACCTAATCAAGGCATCCTTCACTCTTTCATGTAAAAACGACCTCAGTTCATGTCTCTTGTCCTGTATGTTCATGACTAGTCCGGGGTCATTCTGAGTGAGCAACTTCAATTCAATAGAGTTGATGTCCTGTTCAAGGGCCCTGATAGTCTCTTTAACTTCAATACTAGACAAAGCAGTATACTGTTGACAAAACACACGTATTTGGGCCTTCCCAACCTCCCACCATTGTCTCAAGGACTCAAAATTCAATTTAATAATCCTCCATTTTCCCCAAAACAACAAATAATTTTCAAAAACATGGCGTCATGTAATAACTTAACATTAAAATACCAATATGGTGATGACCTTCGTGGACAAGTGAATGTCAACAGTAACAATATGGTGATCAGGAAAACCCACAGGAGTGATGTCACACCTTACAACCCTACTACAGTAGTGCTCAGATACATACAACCTGTCTAACCTTGCTGCACTGACATGACCTTCATTAACTTTTAGCCATGTGTACTGCCTAACTTTTGCATTTCTTCCTTTCCACACATCAGAAAGCTCAAACTCAGTTAATAGACCAGACAGACAAGTACCTGACCGCAGGTGAGGTTCTTCAGCAGTGCGATCAACAGTCAAATCCACTGTACAGTTCCAGTCCCCCCCCCTAAAACCATACACCCCTCTTGGTCACACTGTCTTAAGGTTTCCTTTATGTGATCAAATACAGCAATACGCTCTGTACCCTCATTAGGTAGTGGGTTCGATCCCCGGGACCACCCATACACAAAAAAAAAAATGTATGCACGCATGACTGTAAGTCGCTTTGGATAAAAGCGTCTGCTAAATGGCATATTATTATTATTATTATTATTATTAGGAGCATAAACATAAAAAAATATATATTTTTAAAACCCATAACATCTGCCTTGACCAATAAAACCCGACCCTTGACAATCTCTGTTTTAGATACCAGTCACCCATAAGCCTGAGGAAAACAAAATTGCCACCCCAGCACTGAAATTAGTACCATGACTGAGTATATGCTGCCCCTCCCACCACATACCCCAGTCAACCTCATTAGCCTCATCACTATGTATCTCCTGTAAAAAAAAAAGAAGACATTAAGCCTTTTCTGTTTTATTACTTCTAATACCCAAGCCCTCTTATTCCTGTCCCTTCCCCCATTAATATTGAGAGAACCTACCCTTAGTACCTCCATATAGAAAAGAGAAAGGAAAAACAGAAGAAACCATAGAGAAAACAGACAAAGAGAAAAAGCACCCTATGATGCATGATAATCATCATTGTTTTAATTTTCTCTTAACCTCACCACGTTTCCCACTGCCTTTTGCTGCCGTGACAGCAGTAACACATTTCCTCCAGCGGAAACGCTTCTTCACACTCAACTGGTCTAACCCCACAGTCTTCAGTAACACCACAGCTGACCTCACAAACTTATCAATATCAAAACAATCTGCCAATTTAACAGATTTCCCAAAAGTCTGGTCCAGGAACCCATTTACCTCATCTAGATTGTAAATTGAATCATCGCCAGCTGCTATCATATCAACAGGGATATCAGAAAATTCCATATCCTTCTCCTGATCCTCCTCAACTGAGGCCACAGACCCCTGACTCCCCTCTGCCACATCCTTCTCAACACTCCCCACTTGCACCCCATCACTCGTCCCGGGCATCTCCTCCACTGCCTGGGAGACTAGCCCCACCTGAACCCCCTCCTGTACCCCATTACTCGTAGTGGACATCTCCTCCACTACCTAGGAGACTAGCTCCACCTGAACCCCCTCCTCTATCCCATCACTCGTACTGGGCATCTCCTCACCAGTCTGGGGAAATGGCTCCACAAATCCGTCCTTACCTCCTACAACAATATTTTTCTGCTGCACATCAGACGCTATGTTCCCGTCTGGTACAAGCTGCAACTCAGTTCCCTCAATACAAACAACTTGTTCCTCAACAACAGGTGCTTGTGGCTGCTCTACCGCTGTCAGCCCACCTCTACCTATATCAGTGGGCCCAGGCGTTATGAGGACCACCTGCGTCCCGCCCTCCGCCTTCTCCCTTTTCGGGCAAGCATGTTGCTTTTGGCCAACATCCCCACACTCAAAACACTGTTGACTACCCGTACTAGCATAAGCCATATACAGTCTGTTATCATACTTGACTTTAAACAATAACTCCAAAATCCGCTCCAGTGAGTCCAAAAACATAAACACCTGTCGCCGAAACGACATAACCTGTTTCAGAGCCAGGCGTTTGCAACCCAGCGGGACAATTTTAATTGAACTTGCAAACTTCCCAAACCGCAATAACTCACGCTCCAACAGCTCATTGGGAATTTAAGGCGGTACATTCGAAATCGTAACCCTTGTTGACGGAGAAAAAAGCGGCGTAACTTGAATAAACATACCTTTAAGAAGCACGCCGTGCTCAACCATCCGATCGACAAGACGCTCTTCTTTAAGAAAAACCACCACCGCTGTATTCATCCGCAACGCATAAGCAACATTTTCATAGCCTACCTTCTCTCCTACGGTGACCAGAAACTCCTCCACAGGGACAGTAGCTTCAGTAACACACCTGAAGCCGTGCCGAAGTGACAGGGACGGCCTCCCCATGTGGGTCACCATCCCCACCAAAACCAGGGCAATTCCAACAAGAAATACAATATAGCTAATTCTACCACTGAAAAAACCCTTAATCATGCATAGAAAAAGGATACAAAAAGAAAACACAGAGAGAGAGAGAGAGGGGGGAGAGAGAGAGGGGGGGAGACTGGATAGAGAAAGAGGGATAGAGCGAGAGATAGGGGGGAGAGAGGGGGGAGAGGGGAGAGAGAGAGGGGGGAGAGAAAGAGAGGGGAGAGAGATGAGGAGAGAGAGAGAGGAGAGAGATGAGGAGAGAGAGAGAGAGAGAGAGGGGAGATAGATGAGGAGAGAGGAGAGAGAGAGAGAGAGAGAGAGAGAGAGATGGGAGAGAGATGAGGAGAGAGACAGAGAGAGAGAGAGAGAGAGGGGGGGAGAGAGAGAGAGGGGGGAGACTGGATAGAGAAAGAGGGATAGAGCGAGAGATAGGGGGAGAGAGAGGGGGGAGAGGGGAGAGAGAGAGAGGGGGCGAGAAAGAGAGGGGAGAGAGATGAGGAGAGAGACAGAGAGAGAGAGAGAGAGAGAGAGAGAGAGAGAGAGAGAGAGAGAGAGAGAGAGGGGGGCGAGAAAGAGAGGGGGAGAGAGAGAGAGAGAGAGAGAGAGAGAGAGAGGGAGAGAGAGAGAGAGAGAGGGGAGAGAAAGAGAGGGAGAGAGAGAGGAGAGAGAGAGACAGAGAGAGAGAGAGAGAGAGAGAGAGAGAGAGAGAGAGAGAGAGAGAGAGAGAGAGAGAGAGAGAGAGAGAGAGAGAGAGAGAGAGAGAGAGAGAGGGAGAGGGAGAGATGAGGAGAGAGAGAGAGAGAGAGAGAGAGAGAGAGAGAGAGAGAGAGAGAGAGAGAGAGAGAGAGAGAGAGAGAGAGAGAGAGAGAGAGAGAGAGGGGAGAGAGAGAGAGAGAGAGAGAGGGGAGAGAGATGAGGAGAGAGACAGAGAGAGAGAGAGAGAGAGAGAGAGAGGGAGAGAGAGACAGAGAGAGAGAGAGAGAGAGAGAGAGAGAGAGGGGAGAGAGAGAGAGAGAGAGAGGGGGGAGAGAGATGAGGAGAGAGAGAGAGAGAGAGGGGGGAGAGAGAGAGAGGGGGGAGACAATGTTCCCAGAGAGACATAAACATGATAACAGCTAGTGATCTCTTTCTTTGTCACTTTGTCTCCTCCCTCTCTCTCTTTTATTTGATCTTTCTTTTTATCTCTGACCCTGAGTTCCAGAACAGCAAAGACAACAGTCTAGAAGAGGTGTGTGTGTGTGTGTGTGTGTGCGTGTGCGTATGCGTGTGTGTGTGTGCGTGCGTCCGTGCATGTGAGATAGAGAACTAATCAGTCTCCATCATCATGACCTTGAGCTTGCCATGATCCCTCTTCCTTAAAACACACAGAGACGAATGTGCTCTCTCTTTGAATATTAGCAGAGCAATGTGATGTGGAAGTGCATGAGTTCCCTGACTGTGTTTGAACCCAGGTCATCTGCACGTCACAAGACTGTGCTAACTCGCTGAGCTAAAGGGTATTAGCTTTGGGAGCTAAGTCTTCAAAATAACAACAACTCACTCTGACCTGATTAAATGTGTGTGTGTGTGTGTGTGTGTGTGTGCGTGCTTTTGTGTGTGTGGCCAGCCGAATAGCATTGATTTCCCAGTGCCCTGACAGTACATTACATTGGCTGACCTAACCCAATCAGAATCATCGCTCTAGCTACTGCTTTTCTATTGCTCCGAAATTGTTCTACATTTTCTCCCTTATAATAATAACTAGAAGAATCAGAAATCACTGTTTCAGAGAAACTAAAATCTGGCTTCCATATGTCCATCAAACGTTCTGCCTGAAAGGTGCTGTCCAAGGTTCTGAAATATGCAGGCTACATCACATCGACCACGCATCTGTCATCTATGTAGGTTCAGTATGTTTGTTTTGAAGAACAACAGGTTGGTGGGAACCCAATTCATTAGAGAGGAGAATGAATATGGCAGGTTTGGAGAGAGGTATTTCCAGTTTCCTGTTTTGTTGAAAGGATATATCATCAACAAACATCAGTTTTATGAATAAAACACTGAGGAAGAGAGACATATCCTCTCTCTCCCTCTCCCTCGATCTCTATCCATCCCTTTCTCTCTTATCAGCGTTGAGCCAGTAACTAAGGTCGCTGGTTCGAATACCTGAGCCGACAAGGTGGGAAATCTGTCGATGTGCCCTTGAGCAAGGCACTTAGCCCTAATTTGCTCCAGGGGCGCCATACTACTCAACTACTATGGCTGACCCTGTAAAATAACATATTGCACTGCACCTATTTGTGTATGTGACAATGAAACATTATTATTATTATTATTATTATTAAATTACCCCTTTTGCTGCCCGTGCTCCCTTTCCCAACCAATCATTTTCCTAACCCTCTTTTGCATCAGGATATGTCACGTCACATCTTTAAAAGCGCGAGCAGACTCCCGGTGTCCGGCAGAGCACAATAACCTCCGAGTACACACGGTGGAGCGCGGGGAGGTAAACACACACACATCCTTCACTGAGAGTTAACAGAACTTTACGCAGCCAGTCGGTGAGCGGTGCGCACGAGAGGACTGCCGTTTCTACCCAGTGGAATTCGGAGTTGCTTCACTTGATGAAGAGATGTTGTTTTTCAGCTAACAGTGAAAGGAAATTAACTTTTTTAGCGGTGTCCTTTTTCTCTCCAGCCCATGAGGCGAGTTGGATGTGAGTAAACACTACAATGTTTCACGCGGCTGTTTATGCTCATCTCGTGATGGGCTGACAGAGAGAGAGACCAAACCAAATGGATTATCTCTCCTCCAAACTCCACCCGCCACCCTTAGAGTAACTAACTGGGCCGGTATGATAGTGTCTAACGTCAGTCTGAGCTGCGGCGTGAGCTGCCCATGGGAAGTCAGTGACAGTAAGACGGTGGTCACGCAGGGAGGAGGTTCAGGTTCTCTGAGTCCTACTGGACATCTCGTAGTGGCAGTGTGTCTGGGGTTCATAGGTACATTCGGTTTCCTCAACAACCTCCTGGTGTTAACGTTATTCTGCCGGTACCGTACACTGCGTACGCCCATCAACGTCTTGCTGTTGAGTGTGTGTGTTTCGGACCTGCTGGTCTGTGTGCTCGGGACACCGTTCAGCTTCGCCGCTGCCACACAGGGCCGGTGGCTGATCGGTAGGGCGGGATGCGTCTGGTATGGCTTCATCAACTCCTGTTTGGGTGAGTAGCATAGTGTGCGTGTGTCGTAACCTATCACATTTATCGACTAAACTTAGCCTTCCACAACCCCTAACCCTAACCTTAACCAATTGAAATAATGTCATTTTGCCGACCAACCCAGCTCAGCTGAAAGTATTCACTAAATGTATTTGGCCTGGCCAGGTCTAATGTTTTAATGTTCAGCAGAGCTGCATCAGCACTTTTGTCGGGATCTTGAATCAGATTTTCTTAATGAACTTCAACAGTAGCATAAAGTGATTAAGCATACAATTAACTTCGGGGTAGGAGTATAGATCTCCCTCTTACTCTCCGGACACTTGTGTGTGTGTTCCAGGTATCGTGTCTCTGATCTCCCTGGCAGTGCTGTCCTATGAGCGTTGCTGTACCATGCTGTGTCGGACGCAGGCGGACGGCACTGACTTCGGTACAGCGGTGGCCGGAGTATGTTTCTCCTGGGTCTATGCCCTGGCCTGGACACTACCCCCGCTGCTGGGCTGGAGCAGCTACGGCCCCGAGGGCCCAGGTGCGTGCGTGCGAGCATGCGTGTGTGTGTGTGTGTGTGTGTGCGTGAAGGGACAATAAGAAGTCTTCCATTTAATGAAAATCTGTGGCATATGGAACTACAGTATTTATTATCTAGTAACAGTATTCATAGTAAAAGTATGCATAGTAACAGTATTCATAGTAACAGTAATAGTATTCATAGTAACAGTCTTCATAGTAACAGTAACAGTATTCATAGTAACAGTATTAATAGTAACAGTATTCATAGTAAAAGTCTGCATAGTAACAGTATTCATAGTAACAATATTCATAGTAACAGTAAAAGTATTCATAGTAACAGTATTCATAGTAACAGTATTCATAGGAACAGTATTCATAATAACAGTAACAGTATTCATAGTAACAGTATTCATAGTAACATAAATAGTATTCATAGTAACAGAAACAGTATTCATAGTAGCAGTATTCATAGTAACAGTATTCATAGTAAGAGTAACAGTATTCATAGTAACAGTATTCATATTGACAGTGTGTATTGTTGTACTGTGTTCTAGGGACCACCTGTTCAGTGGACTGGAGGACCCAGACACCCAACAACATCTCCTACATCGTCTGTCTGTTCATCTTCTGTCTGTTACTGCCTTTCTCTGTCATACTGTACAGCTACGGCAAGCTGCTCAGCGCTATCAAACAGGTAACTAACCCCCGACCTCTGACCTCTTCTAACCCTTCACTCAGTTTACAGTTTAGAGAGTTGAGTTTAGAGCTTAGTGCCTGGGGTTGGTGTAATGGTTAGCACCTCCACCTGCGGAACATTTACTCTCCATGTCCGTGTCAATTTCTTGCCACACGACTATTTTGACACACACTTCTCTCCTCACTTTCCTGTCTCCTCTCTACTGTTCTACGTGTTTAATAAAAATATATTCAAATACAAAAAGTGTTATTTCCCCACACATATTAAAATAGTTTAGAGCTTAGAGAGTTAAGTTTAGATGTGACAGTTTAGTTGAAAAAAACATCTAGCCACCTGAGCGGTTGGCTTGGATGCCGTCACCCACTGTGGACTTAATGATGATAGTTAAGGTTCTGACTCACTGCAGCCTGTCTGGCCAGAACAGTACAGATGCTTCTCAGTCCAGCTCTTTAATTATATTCCTCACCACCACATGTAGTAATTACACACACATAATCTTTTTTTACATTAGGAATGGAACTTGTGGTTCTGATATGGAGGACCAAAGCTGCCATAATTATAATTTAATTAATTAATAAATACATGCACACATAATTAGATAAATAAATTAATGGATGAATGATTGCACACATAAATAGATAAATAATTATTTAAAAAAGGAATCCCACTTTCTTTCATTTTATTCATTTATATTATTTATTTATTTCTGTATTTCTTCCTCCAGTATAATAATGAGGTGGTGTCAAGCAAATGTATGTGGGTCACACCATTGGTTGATCAATGCCATGGCGCGATGATCAATTACATTTGCCTGGGCTGCATTCAGTATGACAGAACGGGTTCAAAGTTTAAAGGCCATGTTTCACATTATCACCCCCCAAGCAATAGTGTGTAGCACATATAGCTATGTATCAATATGATGTTACTTTTTGAGGGGAAATTGGAGATAAAATATATTATATGCTGCTGTGCCTCACGTGCACCATAATAACACACAAAAAGAACAAATGGAACATTGTCCTTGCTCTATGTAGAAACAGGTGAACAGTTTTGAAATACTGAGCCATTGACTGCCTGCCTGCACCAGGTGGCTGGGTTACGAGTGGGTTGCTTTTGACAATAAGGCACCAGACCACAGCCATATAGTTTTAAACCTAGAAGAAGACCAAGAGTTAAGAAGGAGTCGCAAGAAGGAGCCGACCGGGATGGGCGAGAGGAATGTCCAGTTGTCCAGAAAAGCATGGTAAGCTAACATTACCAAGTATCAAGCTAGCTTGGCTCCAACTGATAAAGTCGAGTTGGCTAGCTAGCTGCATTTTACAGCCAGACTCAGTTTTACACTTAGCTAGCTCATAGCTACATAATAAACTAAACTGAAATTATCATAAACCATTATTATCTCGGTAGCTAAATATCTGTCAGATGTAAAGCAAGCAGGATTGCGTCATGTCAGAAGCAATGCATGTTTGCTAGCTCACGTTAACTAGATCACTTATTTACTGATGCTCTTTAATAGTTTGTTATTTGTATTTTTTTACTTATCTATTTTTTACTTAACACTTTTTTTCTTCTTAAAACTGCATTGTTGGTTAAGGGCTTGTAAGTAAGCATTTCACTGTAAGGTCTACACCTGTTGTATTCGGCGCATGTGACCATTTTTTATATTTGATTATTAAGCAATAGAGTGGATACTTAGCTAATTAATAAGCTAGCAGCTAGCTAACTACAGTCAAGTAAGGACGAGCAAGTTGTCAGGATGGAATAAGTCACCTATCTGAAGCTAGCCACAATACGAATTAGCCACTATAGTGGAATTTACTGTTCGCCTTAGCAATTGTTAATGTAGTGAGATGAGACGTGGTGCTCTAAAATATCAATAATATCTTAGTTAGCTATAAATTCACATGTATGCCATGTAATTTGTCATAGCCGTTATCACAAAATGGCATGCAGACTTTTAACCAGATCTATTGTCATTTACAGACATGAATGTGAAATAGGCATACTGATACATTATCCTAAATACAGGTACCATTTTATTGTTCATCTCTGCAGGTTTGTCATCTGATTTCTTGGATCCTTGTGGAGATGGATGCAACCACACTACAAGGCAGGACATTTCTCTGCATCCAGGTTGAGGCTTGCTACCAGCAGGAACATGGAGCACTCTGTAGTAATGATATTATTGTTTTCCTTTACATTGTATGATACTAGGCAGGAGGCCCTGGGCCAGTGGGAGGTCAGGGGTGAGGGCTCTCTCTCTTTCTAGCACTCATTACCTCTATCCATCTCTCTCCAGGTGCTACAGAGACAGAATGGTTCAAGGTCCTCCAGAGCCTTCTGACCAACTACCTGCGATCTCTCCAGAGCAGTAAGCTACACTCAAAATAGTATACTTGATGCACCATGTAAACCTCCTTCACTGTGGCAGTCTGCCTGTATGATGGCATAGCATATTATCCAGAGCCACTGGTTGGATTGGATTTACTGTACTCACACTCTCCTCCCTGTAAAAGTCTCCCAGACTTCTATCAAAACTAACATGTCCATCACCCTATCCCCAGGTGAGTCTGCTGGGCTATGGAAATCTAGAGCAGTACATGAACAAACCTGCCACCCTGTTGTCAGCTATATGCAGACAGTTCCCTGAGGAAGGATGCCACAATCAAGGCTTTTAAAGGACACATTTTGGGGATGACCAAATGCAATACAGTTTTGTATAAACTATTTTTTATTTGATTGTTAGATTACAAAACAACAACTTTTTCGTAGCATGTTTGTCACACTAACTTTGACTAACTTCTGTGCTAACTTAAACGCAAAGACAACACTTATGATTCAAAAGGTCTAAAGTAAATGCAAGTCTCATGGCCAGGGTGAATACCTTTTTATTCAAGTATATCAGACATCACACAGGTGTGTCAACTAAAATATATATCCCAGACAAGATAGAAGAATGGGACAAGTAGACAAAGTGAATATAAGTCAGTGCTTACGTCCGTAGCTGTTGGTATGAATTTGAGTGGTTACATACACTACCGTTCAAAGGTTTGGGGTCACTTAGAAATGTCCTTGTTTTCGAAAGAAAATCACATTTCCATTAAAATAACATTAAATTGATCAGAAATACAGTGTAGACATTGTTAATGTTGTAAATGGCTATTGTAGCTGGAAACGGCAGATTTTTTATGGAATATCTACATAGGCGTACAGAGGCCCTTTATCAGCAACCATCAGTCCTGTGTTCCAATGGCACGTTGTGTTTGCTAATCCAAGTTTATCATTTTAAAAGGATAATTGATCATTAGAAAACCCTTTTGCAATTATGTTAGCACAGCTGAAAACTGTTGTGCTGATTAAAGAAGCAATAAAACTGGCCTTCTTGAAAATAGTTGAGTATCTGGAGCATCAGCAATTGTGGGTTCGATTACAGAATCAAAATGGCCAGAAACAAAGAACTTTCTTCTGAAACTCGTCAGTCTATTCTTGTTCTGAGAAATTAAGGCTATTCCATGCGAGAAATTGCCAAGAAACTGAAGATCTCGTACAACGCTGTGTCCTGCTCCCTTCACAGAACAGCGCAAACTGGCTCTAACCAGAATAGAAAGAGGAGTGGGAGGCCCCGGTGCACAACTGAGCAAGAGGACAAATACATTAGAGTGTCTAGTTTGAGAAACAGACGCCTCACAGGTCCACAACTGGCAGCTTCATTAAATAGTACCAGCAAAACACCAGTCTCAACGTCAACAGTGAAGAGGCGACTCCGGGATGCTGACCTTCTAAGCAGAGTTGGAAAGAAAAATACATATCTCAGACTGGCCAATAAAAATAAAAGATTAAGATGGGCAAAAGAACACAGACTCTGGACAGAGGAAGATTGGAAAAAAGTGTTATGGACAGACGAATCGAAGTTTAAGGTGTTCGGATCACAAAGAAGAACATTTGTGAGACGCAGACCAAATGAAAAGATGCTGGAGGAGTGCTTGATGCCATCTGTCAAGCATGGAGGAGGCAATGTGATGGTCTGGGGGTGCTTTGGTGGTGGTAAAGTGGGAGATTTGTACAATGTAAAAGGGATCTTGAAGAAGGAAGGCTATCCCTCCATTTTGCAACACCATGCCATACCTTGTGGACGGCGCTTGAAGAAGCAGTCAGCTGGTATTCTGTCTATAATGGAGTGGCCAGCACAGTCACCGGATCTCAACCCTATTGAGCTGTTGTGGGAGCAGCTTGACCGTACGGTACATAAGAAGTGCCCATCAAGCCAATCCAACTTGTGGGAAGTGCTTCAGGAAGCATTGGTTGAAATCTCTTCAGATTACCTCAACAAATTGACAACTAGAATGCCAAAGGTCTACAAGGCTGTAATTGCTGCAAATGGAGGATTCTTTAACGAAAGCAAAGTTTGAAGGACACAATTATTATTTCAGTTAAAAATAATTATTTCTAACCTTGTCAATTACTACATTTCCTATGCATTTTGCTATATTTCCTATTCAAACTCATTTCATGTATGTTTTCATGGAAAACAAGGACATTTCCAAGTGACCCCAAACTTTTGAACGGTAGTGTACATGTTGACCGAATGGCTGCGAGACAGAGAGTGTACCACCGAAGGCCACAGTCTTCAGTCAGGCAGCATGAAGATGTGTCACCAATAGGGAGATGACAATAAATGCATTATGTACCTTTCATCACCAAAGCCGTGTTAGCATTTACTGCACATGTTGCTGAACAATTCAACCCTTTTGTTAGTGTCATTGATATATGGAAATTCACATGCAATATTCAGTTCATAAGCATGGAACCCTGGTCCTGGAGTGCCGCAGGCACTTCATGTTTTTGATTTAACCGACCTGGAAGACCAGGTTTGTTGAATCTAGGCAATCACTCAACTGATCAATTAGTTATTTGTCAGGGCTGCGTTCAGTACATAAAAAAGTAATCGAATGTTCAATTGAACGGAAACGGTGCTGTACTGAACAACTAGTTAAAAAATGGGGAGGGGTTGTGGGTTCAAAATGCACCGCTGCCCGTTAAATACTTCACTCATTGCTTCAAGCCACACCCCGGCACGCACACCCACCGAAAGAAGCAAACGTATCTCAGTTTGTTCAAGAACGTACAATAATGTTTTGGGAAAACGTGGCGTACAATACAAACCGTTCCGCAACGTAGCAAACGTTCAAGCGAACTGAACGCACCCCTGGTGTTGTGCCTAGTTTAAACTAAATCCTGCAGGACTTCAGGAACAGGGTTGCCTACCCTGGACTGCTGTGCAAGGTATTGGCCAACAGCTTTCTTCCAGGACCCATATTCACAAAGTGTCTCAGAGTAGGGATAGTGATCTAGGATAACCTCCCCCTTGTCAATGTAATTGTACTCGGTGTAAAACGTATCCTAAAATCGGTAATACTCTGAGATTCTTTGTGAATATGGGCCCTGGCCTGTCACCATGCTGGCCTGTCAGCAATGCCACTCCACCTGAAATGAATCAACAAAAACATGAACAAGAATTAGCTTAGTCAATCAGTAACTTAGTTAACCAGCTAATGAAACAGTAATGTAAATGTGCACAAGACCCCTAACCAGCCAAATTAAATGAAAACACAGCCTATTTGCAGTAAAATTAGGAGGGGCATTTTTCTTGCGAACTTTCAGTCACAAAAGCATAAACAGGCAGGGGAACACAGTAGTTTGACAAAAACTGTTCAAATAGTCAGTAACTAGCTACCAATATATAGCTAGTTATTTTCTAGAAACCTAGCTAGAGTCCATTTACTGTAGCTAGCTAGCGAAGATGAACTGTTGGTGGGGGGTAGCTAGCTAGCTAAGGTAAACTCTTGGTGGGGGTAAGCTAATGTTAGCTAGCTTTCACCCAGCAGTTTCAAGATAGCTGGCTAATTAAGGGAATTTTTTATCAACTTTATCAATCAGATGAATAGCTAGCAAATATATTAGTTCACCTATGTGTCCCTTGTAGCAGCTAGCTGACCCAAGTTTTCAATGCATACCTCCACACCAGTGGCGGTCAGTGCTGTTTAAGATGAGGGAGGACGATTTTTTTTTCATAAGCATGGCCTTTTTTCTATTACAGCATATTGGATGACTGTCATTCATATTCCATTCACCCAGTTCAATGTAACAGTGATAGGTGTAGGCTACTACTACATGATCCTTGAATTTTCCCTGTACCCATCATGAGGTTGCTACAACCTAGCCTATGAAGGAACGTTTACAACGCAGGTGCACACAGGTTAAGAGAAAATTGAGGTGACAGACAGTGACAACACTCTTGCCTGCGTCTAGCTGATATAGGGTGTAATCATTAGTCTAACAGTTGCAAATTAGAGTTTCTATTGGACAAATTCAGGTATGTTTTGTTCCGTTTGCTTCCGTTAAAGAAATTTTTTTCAACAGAATCGATGGAATGAATACACCCCTGATCACACGTAAACATAGTTCACTTTCATAGCAGCCACGCTGTATTTCTTCTCACATCTATGCGCTCTGCTTCTCTCATCTTTTCCCTTCGCTTGTGTACTTCAATGTACAACACACCAGGCGAAAAAAAACTTTCCAAGCCAAACCATATCATAACCGCTACACACAGCCTACATCGTTGTCACCATATTAGCTAAAGTAACGTCATAGTCATAGCTAATAGAACTAGCGCGTTACTAAACCCGCTACAATCATGCAGTAACGTTACAATGAACAGTCAGTAAGCAGTTTAGCACTTACACCGGCAGGCCCCGGTGGCAATAAATTAGTAAAACCAAAAGCTTACCATGACTTGGAAGAGATCCAGTGGTGTGTTGGATAGTCATAGCCAGCTGGCTAACATAGCATCCCAGTGTTTGAGTAGGCTAAACTAGCTAGCTGCATTTGTAAGTGAAACAGAAAGTGAAAATAAATGACAAAATCTCTCTCTTTCTATCTCTCTCTTGCTTCTCCTTCATTTTGGAAGAAATTAATTTGTTCAAAACTGTTGAACTATTGTCTTTCCCTCTCTGAGTCAACTACTAACCACATTTTATGCACTGCAGTGCTAGCTAGCTGTAGCTTATGCTTTCAGTACTAGATTCATTCACTGATCCTTTGATTGGGTGGACAACATGTCAGTTAATGCTGCAAGAGCTCTGATAGGTTGGAGGACGTCCTCCGGAGTTGTCATAATGACTGTGTAAATCTATGGAAGGGGGTGAGAACCATGAGCCTCCTAGGTTTTGTATTGAAGTCAAGGTACCCTGAGGAGGACGGAAGCTAGCTGTCCTCCAGCTATACCATGGTGCTACCCTACAGAGTGCTGTTGAGGCTACTGTAGACCTTCATTACAACATAGTGTGTTTTAATCAATTATTTGGTCAAATGTGATTATATTTAGTATAGTTTTATCTAAAAAGGATAACTTTTTTAATGTTTTACAATTTTTATGAAATTCACTGAGAAGGATGGTCCTCCCCTTCCTCCTCTGAGGAGCCTCCATTGCTCCACACAGAAAAGTAGGTAATCTGGAGATGCATGGTTTTCAGCAGCAGCTAGCACTGTATGTGAAGCTAACCACAATAAAGATTAGCCACAATAGTGGAATTTGCGGTTTGCCTTCAAAATAAAAGCTCAGCATTGAAACGGACACAAATAGTGGATTCATGCCATATTTGCACTAGATAATGCTAACCAAGTTTGGAATGTTATATAAATTCAACAAAATACAATAAGTTAATTTGAGAAAAAATGACAAATCAGTAGAAATCGCACTATGGATGTATTAGACTTCATAATGACTGTAAGTCGCTTTGGATAAAAGCGTCTGCTAAATGGCATATTATATTATTATTATAATTGCACTGGGGGCATACCTATATTTCACTGTAGAGCCTTATCTATGGATTATGGATCAATTAAATGAGTATCAGCCTATTCAGTGACACCCACAGAACACAACTGTGAAGAGTTTACACACATATTAGCGTCGTAGCTCTTATTGCAGGACTTTGTGGGAAATCACCTCACAATTCAGCGCATATTTAACATTCATATTGCAATGTACAGCCTTACATATGGATTGTGGATCAATAAAATGGGGTATCAGCCTATTCAGTGACACCCACAGAACACAATTGTGAAGAGTGTACACAAATATTACCGTAGCTCATATTGCAGGACTTTGACTGTGGGAAATCACCTCCCCAGTCAGTCTATTGTGCGTATTGGACATTCATACTGCAATGTACAGCCTTACCTATTGTAAAAAATGGCTAGCTGGAGCTGTCTGAGCGGTCGGCTGGGAATGCCCTCACTCGCTAGTGCTTAATGTGATATAATTGGTTCTGACTCGCTACAAGCTGTCCAGGAAGAACACTACAGATGCTTCTTAGTCCAGGACTTTTATTATCTTCCACGACACACTATAGTATTCACACTCACACATACATCTTCAGTTTACATAGGATGGACTTGTGGTTCTGAAAGGTAAGAACAAATATAAAATGTTTTAACAATATGAATATCTACACAGGAAAGAATGGCATAGCATCTATACAGGGATATTCACATAACAGCATACACATTTACAGTAGTATGTGCAGTGCTTAATTTGTGCCGGATCCTGCCGGAACAGGATCCGGCACTTCTCCTTTTTGGACTGTTTTGTTCCAGGACCTATTGGGCCGGATCCAGTACCTCTCATGGCATGAAAAATAATTTGCACTTTTTGCAATCTAAAAATTATAATAAAAGCGATCAAAGTTAATTCGAGTTGCCTCTTCGATAGTTATCGTAACTACACCATGATATTGTACGAAATTATTCGGATTGGGCCGGCCCGAGCTTATTATGGTTTGCTCAACATTGTAACCTATGTTTGAGACCATCGCGTCTCTCTCACAGAACTGGAACGAGATTCACTTTCAATGATCTCTCTCCCTCTCTCTGCTCTGATAGACATGAATGAGCCTGCAACTCTCATCTCTCCAGCGTTGCACGTCATTCATTTCCTTACAGAATCATTGTCACAATCGTTTATGGAAGATACGGACCAAGGCGCAGCGTGATAAGCGTACATTTTATTAAGTACTTAACACACGACAAAACAACAAACAAACGAAACGTGGTCCTAGGTTACACAAAACAAACCTTAACGGAACAAGATCCCACACCGACTAGTGCCAAACAGGCTGCCTAAGTATGGGCCCCAATCAGAGACAACGAGATACAGCTGCCTCTGATTGGGAACCACCCTGGCCAACATAGATCTACACGATCTAGAAAACACAACATAGAAAATAAGACATAGAAACTCCACACCCTGGCTCAACATTTAAGAGTCCCCAGAGCCAGGGCGTGACAGTACCCCCCCCAAAGGCGCGGACTGCGACCGCGCCACACAAACACAACAGGGTAGGGGCCGGGTGGGCATTCCGCCTCGGAGGTGGATCCGACTCCGGGCGTGACCACCACTTTCTCTCCACCTCCCCGTTGCGCCCCTGGTCTGGTCTGGCACCGCTGACTGGAGCTGGACCCGACGACGGTAGATCGATCTGTACAGGCTCCGGACTGGAGCCGCTGGCCGGAGCTGGACTGGGCACCGGTGGAGCGGATTGCTCTGGCTCCGGAGTGGATCCGCTGACTGGAGTTGGACTGGGCCGGACCGGGCTGACGACGCGCACCACTGGCTTGGTGCGGGGAGCAGGAACGGGCCGGACCGGGCTGACGACGCGCACCACTGGCTTGGTGCGGGGAGCAGGAACGGGCCGGACCGGGCTGACGACGCGCACCACTGGCTTGGTGCGGGGAGAAGGAACAGGCCGGACCGGGCTGGCGACGCGCACCAC
Source organism: Coregonus clupeaformis (assembly GCF_020615455.1). NCBI lineage: Eukaryota > Metazoa > Chordata > Actinopteri > Salmoniformes > Salmonidae > Coregonus > Coregonus clupeaformis. Next base: position 22,109,585 of record NC_059198.1, on the reverse strand, counting down.
TGGCTTGGTGCGAGGGGCAGGAACAGGCCGGACCGGGCTGGCGACGCGCACCACTGGCTTGGTGCGAGGGGCAGGAACAGGCCGGACCGGGCTGGCGACGCGCACCACTTCCTTGGTGCGAGGGGCAGGAACAGGCCGGACCGGGCTGGCGACGCGCACCACTGGCTTGGTGCGAGGGGCAGGAACAGGCCGGACCGGGCTGGCGACGCGCACCACTGGCTTGGTGCGAGGGGCAGGAACAGGCCGGACCGGGCTGGCGACGTGCACCACTGGCTTGGTGCGAGGGGCAGGAACAGGCCGGACCGGACTGTGGAGGCGGACTGGAGGTCTGGAGCGGAGAGCTGACACAACCCGTCCTGGCTGAATGCCTACTTCCACACAATACGTGTGAGGCATCAGCACAGGACGTACGGGGCTGTACACTCGTACTGGCGCTACAGCACGTGGCACTGGCGCAGGATATACGGGACCGAGGAGGCATACTGGAGACCACGAGCGTTGAGCCAGCACACCCCGTCCTGGCTGAATGCCCATCTTTGCACGACACGTGCGTGGTGCTAGCACAGGACGTACAGGACTGTGCTGGAACACTCGCGGCACAGTACGTGGCTCCACATAACACGGAGCCTGCCCAGTCACACGCTTCCTAGCCTGAGTACGGGGAGTTGGCTCTGCTCTAACCCTAGGCTCCGCCAACCACCCTTTTAGCTCCCCCCCAAAAAAAATATATTGGGGCTGTCTCTCAGGCTTCCTCCTCGGCCGGTACCCTCTGCGTTGCCGCTGCTCCTCTCTATAGCGCGCCTCCACAGTCTCCTCCCAAGGACGGCGATCCATTCCGGCCTGAATCTCCTCCCAAGTCCAGGATCCCTTCCCGTCCAGGATCTCCTCCCAGGTCCAGGCTGTCTGTTCCTGGACACGCTGCTTGGTCCTCTTTTGGTGGGATCTTCTGTCACGATCGTTTAATGACTCGTGGAACCAAGGCGCAGCGTGATAAGCGTACATTTTATTAAGTACTTAACACACGACAAAACAACAAACAAACGAAACGTGAAGTCCTAGGTTACACAAAACAAACCTTAATGGAACAAGATCCCACACCGACTAGTGCCAAACAGGCTGCCTAAGTATGGTCCCCAATCAGAGACAACGAGATACAGCTGCCTCTGATTGGGAACCACCCTGGCCAACATAGATCTACACGATCTAGAAAACACAACATAGAAAATAAGACATAGAAACTCCACACCCTGGCTCAACATTTAAGAGTCCCCAGAGCCAGGGCGTGACAATCATAGCAGCGCAAAGTGTTCTGGAGGAGCTGCAGCACCCCTGATAAATTGAAAGTTATAGAGTTACTGCTATCTGTTCAGAAATAAATGAAATAATTCAGAATAGCCTACTACACCATTAGAAAGCATATAATTTTGCCACAGAGGATCAAGCTGTGGAGTGTAGCCCAATAACAAGGTATAGCCTACAGTCGGGAACGCGCGGCAAATCTGTCAGTGAACAAACAGCAGGCAGACAAAACAGGCCTATCGCAATACTTCAAATACAAGCAAATGGCTCCTGCTGAAAAGAGAAGATTCTAATCTGTCTGCTGTAGGCTATCAAAATATTTGATCAACTTCCAAATAGGCCTATTGTTTTATAAAGTAACACAAGAGAGGGGCTTTTGGCACGTATGCATCGGCCATCACCAGCGAGTGAGCTGCGCATCATTAGGTGAGTCAGTGAAACTGGAAAGCATTTTTAGGACTATAATTTCCTCCTCATATTGTAGCCTACAATGTGTCTCCACACACCTAGGCCTAGGCTATTGATGGATTCAAGACAAGGTTGTTTTTATTGACCTCTGATTCTCAGTTTGTCAGTGTCAAAGTAGCCTGTCATTTCGATCATTTGTGCGGTATTATGGTGCTTTCATGACAACTGGGAACTCTGAAAAAAACGAGGTGGAATTTTTTTTTTTTACCAAGTTCCCAGTTGTCCTTAACGCACTCAAGTCGGAAGTCGGATATTTCCAGGTTCCGAGTTCCCATGTTTTGAACGCGGCATTAAAAATTATTATGGCAAAATCTCCAGTCATGTAAAATGATGTAGAATTGCATGAAATGCATTTATAAAAGGCCATATTTTTCACGGACCCTAGGCCACTAAAAATGGGGGGGGGGGGGCGGGGGCGGGAGCGCCCAGGACAGTTTATGAAAACGCAATGGTAAAGTGCGCACACAAGCTATCTCTAAATAATAAAATCTACTGCAAACCACTCATGCATTCAATGCAATACTGGCACTTATAAACGACATGCACATGGAGTATCTGAAATATACATAAACTGCAGCAGTAATATACAGCTAAAGATGTAACAAGGTAATTAGGCCTAAGGTAATTGCATGCAGTCAATCACTATAATGTAGCATTAACCCTTCTGATAATAAACCCCACAACTCACTTCTTGAATGCACACACAATCTTACTAAAAGAAACACACTGATAACTTGGTTGGCAGCCAAATTTGCATCTTCTTCTTCTTCTTTGAGATTGGGCTGGCAGATCACATCCAACTTTTAAGGTAGCTAGGCCTACACCGCCACCTACTGTACTGGAGTGTGAGGCCAGCCACAGCCTACCTACATTAAATTATCTTCATTAGCCCTGTTCCTCTAAGAAAGTGAAATAGAGCCCTAGACACCACTTCCCTCCCCCCACTACACCACCCAAACCCCAACCCCATCCAGCCTCTCTAACCCTTTTCACACAATCTCTCCCTACCTACGTCATACAGTTCACAAAATATCAACACATGCTCCACCGTTTCCTCCACTAAAACCCTCATCACACAGACAACTTGCGTCTTCATCTGCCGACAACGATAGCCACTCTTGTGTCGCGTTCAAAACAACTGGGAACTCGGAACTGGGAACTCGAAAACCAAGTTGGAATTCAATTTTTTTTCAGAGTTCCCAGTTGTTTTGAAACACTGAAGTCGGAAGTCTGAGATTTCCGAGTTCGCAGTTGTTTTGAACAAGTCATCTGACCTGGAGTGGGAGGGGTCAGAGTCCAAATGTGCATTCGGGCATTCTGATTGGTGGAAACCAGGAAGCTGTGATAGACAGCTGAGAAGAGGACTGTGGGGAAAGTCACGTGCACAGGCCTTTTTGACACATATGGATCTTGTGTCCATGAAATTAGGTATCAGCCTATTCAGTGACACCCACAGAACACAACTGTGAAGAGTTGACACAAATATTAGTGTCGTAGCTCTTATTGCAGGACTTTGACTGTGGGAAATCACCTCACTATTCAGCCTATTGACTGTTGAGCTAATGTGGTTCATTTAACAGTGGTGTCAAAGTCCTGCAATAAGAGCTACGACGCTTATATTTGTGTAAACTCTTCACAATTGTGTTCTGTGGGTGTCACTGAATAGGCTGATACCTCATTTCATGGACCCAAGATCCATAGGTAAAGCTGTACATTGCAATATGAATGTTGAATAGTGAGGTGATTCCCAACAGTCAAAGTCCTGCAATAAGAGCTACGATGCTAATATTTGTGCAAACACTTCACAGTTATGAACATTTCATGGACCCAAGATCCTTAGGCAAGGCTGTACAATGCATACAGTATGCCCACGATACAATTCCGAAGTCTAATATAGCCACAGTGCGATTTCAACTGATTTAGATTTTTTGGCCAAATTAACTAATTATTGTCTTTTGTTGAATTTATATAACAACAATCCAAACGTGTTAAGCATCCAGTTCAAGTATGGCATGATTCCACAATTTGTTTCCGTTTGTGGCAGTTTCAATGCAGGACTTTTATTTTGAAGGCGAACTGCAAATTCTACTATTGTGGCTAATTGTTATTGTGGCTTGCTTCACATACACTACATGTCCAAAAGTATGTGGACAGCTGCTTGTCGAACATCTCATTCCAAAATCATGGACATTAATATGGAGTTGGTCCCCTCTTTGCTGCTACAACAGTCTTCACTCTTCTGGGAAGGCGTTCCACTAGATGTTGGAAAATTACTGCGGGGACTAGCTTCCATTCAGCCACAAGAGCATAAGTGAGGTCGAGCACTGATGATGGGCGAGTAGGCCTGGCTCGCAGCCGGCGTTCCATTTCATCCCAAAGGTGTTCGATGGGGTTGAGGTCAGAGCTCTGTGCAGGACAGTCAAGTTCTTCCACACCGATCATCGACAAACCATTTCTGTATGGACCTCGATTTGTGCACAAGGGCATTGTCATGCTGAAACAGTAAAGGGCCTTCCCCAAACTGTTGTCACAAAGTTGGAAGCACAGAATCGTCTAGAATATCATTGTATGCTGTAGCGTTAAGATTTCCCTTCACTGGAACTAAGGGGCCTAGCCCGAACCATGAAAAACAGTCCCAGACCATTATTCCTCCTCCACCAAGCATTACAGTTGCCACTATGCATTGGGGCAAGTAGCGTTCTCCTGGCATCTGCCAAACCCATATTCGTTCGTTGGACTGCCAGATGGTGAAGCGTGATTCATCACTCCAGAGAACACGTTTCCACTGCTCCAGAGTCCAATGGCGGCGAGCTTTACACCACTCCATCCAACTCTCGGCATTGCGCATGGTGATCTTAGGCTTGTGTGCTGTTGCTCGGCCATGGAAACCCATTTCATGAAGCGCCCGATGAACAGTACTTGTGCTGACGTTGCTTCCAGAGGCAGTTTGGAACTCGGTAGTGAGTGTTGCAACCGAGGACAGACTATTTTTTACACGCTACGTGCTTCAGCACTTGGCAGTCCCGTTCTGTGAGCTTGTGTGGCCTACCACTTCGTGACTGAGCTGTTGTTGCTCCTAGACATTTCCACTTCACAATAACAGCACTTACAGTTGACCGGGGCACCTCCAGCAGGGCAGAAATGTGACGAACGGACTTGTTGGAATGGTGGCATCCGATGGCGATGCCACGTTGAAAGTCACTGAGCTCTTCAGTACGGGCCATTCTACTGCCAATGTTTGTATATAGAGATTGCATGGCTGTGTGCTCTATTTTATTCACCTGTCAGCAGCAGGTGTAGCTGAAATAGCCAAATCCACTAATTTGAAGGGGTATCCACATACTTTAGTGTAGGTGGTGCAGAAGCAGGCAAAAGCAGTCGAGCAACGAGCCGTGACATTGATCAACCAATGGTGTGTTAGACACCACCCACAGACATTTGATTGACACCCCCTCATTATCATATTGGAGGAAGAAATACAGAAATATATAAATGAATCAAATCAATAAAAGTGTAATTATCTATTTATATGATCATTTATCCATTTAGTTTTAATTATGGCATGTTTGGTCCTCCATATTCTGAAAGGTAAGAACAAATATACAGAGTTGAAAACTAAACCATAGGAATATCTACACAGGAATGAAGATCCTGACATTACACCTGAAAAGGAATATTCACATAGGAGAGAGAACTAATTACTTAGACAGGCAAGATTTATGGCCCTATCTCTCCAGCCTGGTGGAGATCTTATCTGGTGCCACAGTCATAAATTATACTGCGCCTGCGTGAGCCCTCCGAGACTTCTAGCAGGTTCTAGAACTTGAACTATGAAAGTCCAGCATATTCATACGCTAGCAGGGTTCCCCAACTGGCGGTGAATTTGGCACGTGGGTGATTGTATTTGGCCCCCCAAGTTTTCTGAACAAATATAACGTTTTTTATTTTTATAAATTTTATTGTTGGACATAAAATACTTTAGAAACCAGCAAATCAGCCCCAAGTGATTTTAATTTTGGAAATCTGTTCCAAAGTATTCCCACGCATAATAGAGAGATATGTGATTGTATACAAACGTAAGCAAGGTTTGAAATGATTATGTTTTATTCAAATATTACATCTGTTTGGGCTTCTTGCGGTCAATTTGCAATCTACAAATTATTTGTAGTTCCGGCCCCCTGACCATCTGCTTAAAAAATTATTGGCCCGCGGCTGAATCTAGTTGATGATCCCTGCCCTAATGGTTATACAATATCCATCTATAAATAATACCATCTTCTGTATAAATACTTGTGCAATCAATGCGATACCGGCACTCAATATAAACAACATGCACATGGAGTATCTGAAATATAGATAAGCTGTAGGATAACAGCAGTGCTATATAATACAGGTACAGATGTAACAGAGTAACTAAAGATCATTAATCATTACGTAGCATAAACCCTCCTGACAATAAACCCCAAAACTCACTTTCTTGGAGTCACGCACAATCTTCCTTAAGTAAACACAGTCAACTTGGTCGCCAGCCAAAACTAAAACATTCTGATCTGGAGTAGGAGGGGGCAGAGTCCAGATGTACATTTGGGCACGCTGATTGGCTGAAAGGAATAGCCTTTTTTACATTAGTTTAAAGTTACAATAAGTATTCATTAGAGGAGAGTACAGGATGAAGTAATTAGAGGAGTCCTGGGGACTGAGGTTGTTAGGGAGACTTCTGAGGATCATTAATGCACACAAACACACATTGTGAGGCGTGTCTCTGTCCAGTCATTAGCAGAGTTAAAACCTCCAACAGACCCTCGTGTGTGTGTGTGTGTGTGTGTGTGTGTGTGTGTGTGTGTGTGTGTGTGTGTGTGTAAGCAAGAGATTATCGCCCAACAGGAGGCGTAACCCTACACCCCAAGAGACACAATAAACATACACACACACACACACACACGTCCCTTTGTTAAAGTACAATGGGAACCGATCTTGATGCCAATTTTCCTCAACAATCTCTCAAACACACACACACAGATGCAGAGTCTTGATTAAACTTGGCTGAGTAAACAAAAGTAACCTGAGTCCCAGACACCCAATATCAGAGAAAGACAGAAAACCAATTGGAGGGAAGAGAGAGAGGAAAACAGAGGGAGGGAGAAAGATTGTTAGCACTACAAGTAAGGTGCTAGGGGTCAAGGTGCTAGGGGTCAAGCAGACAGGTCTGGAAGTCATTTATGATAAAAGTGCCTTCGTAAAAGCCCAAAAGGTACTGTTGGACCCAAGACATCAGAGACGGCGGAAGTAGTCGGCGCGGTGGCTTCTCTGAACTAAAAATAAATATTTGGACACTGACTGTAGGCCTATAACTTTCACATTTAGCCGAATATAATATTATTTCTTGCAGTAAAATGATACACCAAGTAGAAATGGAAGAGAAAACTTTACTGATGTCAACTAGATTAGCCTTATTATTGATGCATTCATTCTATCAATTAATTACATTGTTATGGTGAGACCGGCTTTTTTTGTTTTCTAGGGCAACAAGTAATGACAGAAGAGAAACTGCATGTAGGCCTGTCTAATTATAGACAAGTTGGCTAACAAATAGGCTACCTAATGTAGGACATTATATGCAGAAAATATCTAAAATAGGAGTGAAAGTTGCCTGAGTAGGCAGAGATGACTGGCCGGACCGTGACCCGCGCTGACAGTAGTGGACGCATTAATCAATTCAAGCTACACATGTGACCTAATGACAATCACCTAATGTCATTCCACTTCTGGTGTTTTAATAGAGATCTCTTTCCATTCATCAAATGATGGTGCTTGTGTGGCTTCCCTATCACCATGGCTACCTTTATTGAGAAACACTATTTTCACGCCACTTCGATACGGAAGTTACTTTTCCGTAACAGGTTAGGAGAATTTACGCAGCACGTTAGGAGACTGAGTTTAAGGTTAAGAAAAGGGTTAGGGTTAGCGAAAATGCTCTCCTAACCTGCGAAGTGGTGTGAAAAGAGTGTGTCCCTATCTTATTTGCACAGGGTCCTTTGTTAGCAAGGTCCGTCGTCCCCATAGTGACGCATGGCGTTGTTTTGATGCGTGGCTATGTGCGTGGATACGCTACGTAGCTACGCTGGCATGAATGAGTAAGCTTTATGTTGTGACTTAAAAACAAAATAAATGTGCGGGATATCTTGTACACCAGCTGGAAGATGGCTAACGTTAGCTAGCTAAGCTAGATAATTGATTAGCTAGCTAAGCTAGATAACTGATTAGTTAGCTAACTGTTATGTTTGTTCCTTGATCAATGACAAACTGGGGCGTAGGTTTATCTACTTTTAATAACTAGATACTGTACTTCAGCTACAACGGTGGGAAGCCATGCAGGCGACTACCGACTGACTGATCTACAAATCACCTTGCATCATAAATAACTACTCGTTATTTGTAGGTCAGTTAGTCATTCACAATTTACCCACAACGCATCATGGATTTGATAGTATGGCCATACTATCAACAACCACTGCGTGGGTGGTGCATTGCATTATGGGTAGCATAGTCTTTATATTATTAACACATAACAACACACTAACTAGCTTGTTTTTCTAGCTAGCCACGCACTTTTCAACTGGTTGACTTGCTATCTAAAATGAGAATGTGTTAACAAGCTAGTTAAAGTCTATACAATATAAAACGTGTGTGTGTGTCATCCCTCCAGGTGAGCAATGTGAGCACGGCGGTGACCCGTCGTCGTGAGCAACGTGTGTTGGTGATGGTGGTAACCATGGTAGCGTGTTACCTGTTGTGTTGGCTGCCGTACGGTATAGCGGCCCTGCTATCGACCTTTAGCCCCAGCGACCTTTTGACCCCTGAGGTTACCATCGTCCCCTCGCTGCTGGCCAAGACATCTACAGTCATCAACCCTGTTATATACATCTACATGAACAGCCAGGTACACACACTTACACACACACACACACACACACACACACACACACACCCTGAACTCCTGTGTGGCGTTGTCAGTCTTCAGTTCCTCCCAGCCGTATCCATGGTGACAGTTAGTTGAGATGAGCTGAAGACTTAAAAGGCTGCACGGACTGCCACAGAGAGCGTGTGTGTTCTCTGTAAAACAAGATGTGCCTGTGTTTTGAAAGTATCCCTGCCACCAAAGACAAACGTGCCCTATCGCACGTACCGATTCACAACGCGGTAGAGACGCAGATTGTTCATCAGCAGATAGTACATCCCAGCAAACACACAACCACCACATAACGTTGTCTCAGCGTTAAGGTCTGATTTGTCCTGGGTAAATGTAGTAGACTACAAGTATACGTGTTGAACTGGAAAGTATACTAAGTACACTATGTTTATTCAGGTGTTATACACCCTGCTTGTATGTTGTGCGTGTCAGTGTATGTACTGTGTATGTGTGTTTGTGCGGCCGTGCGTGCGTGCGTGCGTGCGTGTGTGTGTGTGTGCGTGTGTGTGTGTGTGTGTGTGTGTGTGGGATGATACAATAAAATCCTCCCAAGTCCCTTGATACCTAACATTAGCATAATATAATAATTTGCACCGATCCAAACACATGCTGTGCTGTGATCTGACTCTTTTATTTGACCCTCAGATCACTTCTCAATGCAGTAATCAATGTGTGCATGCGTGACTACGTGTGTGCATTTGTGTGTTCATGCGATGTTGGTGTGCGGGAGTGTGTGTGTGTTTCCCACTCCCCCTCTCTCCCTCTCTTTCCATCTCTCTCTCCCTCTCTTTCCATCTCTCTCTCTCTCTCTCTCTCTCTCTCTCTCTCTCTCTCTCTCAGTATAGTGTTGCACAATGAAATCTCCAATGAAAAATAATATAGACAGAGAGAGAGTGTGTATTGCGTCATCCCCAGGGCAGTGATGATATGAGCAGGTATATGGCAGGCCTTGACTTATGGGACCAGCTCATATTACATTTGACTGATGGCCCTTTGAGATCTAGAACAATCTGGCCAGACAACAACACACACAGAGGTCTTATGACAGGTTGATAAAGGCTGAATAATTGCAGATAAGGGTGTGAAGAATGTATAGTGGCTGAAACACACCTGACTGCATTGACAGGGAGGGGTGTGTGTGTGTGTGTGTGTGTGTGTGTGTGTGTGTGTGTGTGTGTGTGTGTGTGTGTGTGTGTGTGTGTGTGTGTGTGTGTGTGTGTGTGTGTGTGTGTGTGTGTGTGTGTGTGTGTGTGTGTGTGTGTGTGTGTGTGTGTGTGTGTGTGTGTGTGTGTGTGTGTGTGTGTGTGTGTGTGTGTGTGTGTGTGTGTGTAGTTCTACAGGTGTTTCAAGGCTCTCCTGAGATGTTCTATTCCTGACCGAAGCTCCAGTTTGAAGGCATCGTCACCGGCGACCAAAACACTCGGGACCATTCGCAATGGAAACGGACACGACGTGCCGGTTGTTTTGGCGTCAGTAGGCCCGTCCACTCCCCCTGACTCTGCCAACAGTTCCTTAGCGGTCCAAATCACGCCCCCTGTCCAAACCACTCCCCCTGTCCAAACAACGCCTACTGCCACTCCCAAACCAAGACTGACCCTGGTAGCTCACTACAACGGATAGAGAGAGAAAGGCTTTGTGTTCCCAAGACACAATGTATGTTAGGAGTAAGAAGGGGCTACGTCATGATAAGATAGAGGTATTTCTCTCCCTGGAGTAGTGATTTGAAGCTGTGCAGTTAGTGGTTTTGTTCTTATCAATGTGAATGATCAGAAGTCTGATTGATTTTTTAGAGGTCAGGATAAAGTTCCCAGGTGTCTTACTATAATCACTTTAATTGATCACAGTCTCACACACACACACACACACACACACACGCACAACCACACACAAACACACACACACATTGGCACATACAGTTGAAATCGGAAGTTTACATACAACTTAGCCAAATACATTTAAACTCAGTTTTTCACAATTCCTGACATTTAATCCTAGTAAAAATTCCCTGTCTTAGGTCAGTTAGGATCACCACTTTATTTGAAGAATGTGACATTTCTGAATAATAGTAGAGAGAATTATTTATTTCAGCTTTTATTTCTTTCATCACATTCCCAGTGGGTCAGAAGTTTACATACACTCAATTAGTATTTGGTAGCATTGCCTTTAAATTGTTTAACTTGGGTCAAACATTTCGGGTAGCCTTCCACAAGCTTCCCACAATAAGTTGGGTTAATTTTGGCCCATTCCTCCTGACAGAGCTGGTGTAACTGAGTCAGGTTTGTAGGCCTCCTTGCTCGCACACGCTTTTTCAGTTCTGCCCACACATTTTCTATAGGCTTGAGGTCAGGGCTTTGTGATGGCCACTCCAATACCTTCACTTTGTTGTCCTTAAGCCATTTTGCCACAACTTTGGAAGTATTCTTGGGGTCATTGTCCATTTGAAAGACCCATTTGCGACCAAGCTTTAACTTCCTGACTGATGTCTTGAGATGTTGCTTCAATATATCCACATCATTTTCCACATAATTTTTTAACGTTAATCTCTAGGAGACAGAACACGTCTCCTCTCTGAGCGGTATGATGGCTGCGTGGTCCCATGGTGCTTATACCTGCGTACTATTGTTTGTACAGATGAACGTGGTACCTTCAGGCGTTTGGAAATTGCTCCCAAGGATGAACCAGACTTGTGGA